>NW_026854274.1:0-70572 GCF_026571515.1 Ruditapes philippinarum
TTTAAATTGGGCCCCTTTTTATTTTTATTTTTTGGCTTATATTTAAAACCCTTTTAAAAGTGCATGTACAAAATTTGGGGGGTTTATAAATTTAAAAATTTTTTTCTCTATATTTTTAGGTCCCAGTGTTACAATACTTGTATTCCCCTTGTCACAGATTGGATTGGTTGCCCCATTTGATAAAAAATTTAAATTGTTTTTCAAACTTTTTTCATAAAACCCCTGCCAAAAATTTATTTTGCTGGGGGGGTTCTAAATTTTTCCCATATTTTAACTGTTTTGTTTCCCTTTTTCAATTTCACTTTAAAAAGGGTTTGGGTGAACTTTTTTAATTTTTTATTTATTTTTTTTTAAAATTTTTTAAAAGAAAAATTTTTTTTCTTTTCCAGTTTTGGTTAAAGGGCCTTTAAGGTGAAATTTCCAAAAGAAAAAGAGCACTGTTTGTCTTTCTGTGCATCAAGTTTGCTTTTTATTTTTCCAAATTAAAATTTTTAAGAAGGGAGTTAAAAACCCTTTAAATTTCCGCACCCCCAGGTGACATTTGGGAAAAAAGTTGAGGAATCATCAACATGTCTAATGATGTATGGTATTAGTGTTTTTAATTTTATAAAGGGGGTTTCATTTTTTTGGGGTTTTTTTTTTTCTTGACTTATGAGTTTTCTAAAACAAAAAATTTTTGTATAATTTGACAAAGTCCCGTAATTATTGACAAAATCCTGTAAAATTTTTGACAAATTCCCCATAGTTTAGAAAAGTTTAAAAGTTTTTTTGAAAAGTCCCCCTTTGTTATTGGCAAAGTCCCCAAAGTTAATTTTTAAAAAAAGTTCTTAAAGTTATTGAAAAAAAGTCCCCAAATTATTGAAAAAGTCCCCCCTATAATTTTTGAGAAGTCCTATAGTCATTAACAAAGTCCAATAGTTACTGGCAAAATCCAATAACTATTGACAAAGTCCTATAATAATTGAGCAAAGTCCTAAATCCATGAATGAATATTTAATATTAAACAAATTTACAGGAACCTTTTTTAATGGAAGAATACAGTATTGCTGCAACAATGGGGGAAGTTTGTTCAAACATGTGATATGTGGTGAAAAAAATTTAGAAACAGTGTGGTACAGAGTGGCTTTCCCACATGAGGTAATGTCTGTTTGTTTATTCAATGATTCCTGGAAATTTTAAATATAACAGAGAATAAGGGAAGTAATTATTTAATGTCTTATTTTCCCCTGAAATATTTTTTCTGCCCTCAAAATCCAAATGTCCTGAAATTGTTATTTATTTTCTGGCCCAATAGTGCCTGAAATATTACGTGCCTACCAATGACTGAAATACATTCTGTGCACTGGTTGTGTGGGCAAAATATGTAACCCTCAGCAGACTCAGGCCTTCACATTAATATAGAAAAAAGGAAAAGTTATTTCAGGTTTGGAAGCATGAAAGGAAATAATATTGAATTTCAGATAGGAGAAAATTGGACGTGGGAAAAGAAACTTTTAACTGTTCCTCGAAAATTAAAATTACTCATCTTAAAATCTGAAAGATAATTAATAAGTCTTAAACTTATAACATAAAATAGAAGATTTTAAAATTATTTCTCCAACAATCAGGTTTCTAAAAAATTTTTAAATCCGTACGGGAAAATAATGTTTTTAAATAAACCCCAGGCTCTATCGAAAATTTCAATCATAAAATGTTTAAATTTTCTCTTTCCTAATTTCCATAGAAAACCAAAAGTTATAATAAAAAACTAGAAAGGATAAAATTTTTTTTCAAACTTTCTTTGGGAACAATTCCCCGTTAAAATAAAAAAAAGAAAATGAAGCCGCGTCAAAAACCAAACATAATGGGTTTGGGCGACCAGCATGGATCCAGACCAGCCTGCGCATGGAATATAACCGCTCAGTCTGAATCAGGATCCAAATGCTGTTTCGCCTTAAACCAAAACCCTATTTACAAAGTTAGAGAAACTGATACGGCAGAACAAGCATGGGATCCTGATCAGATGCGCGTATGCGCAGGCTGGTCTGGTATTCCATGCTGGTCGAAAAACCCCCGCATAACATTTGGTTTTTGTCTTGGCGGGGGGGCTCAAATCATTATTAAAACAGAGTCAGAAGGAGGAAATTGAATTGAGAGAACTAAAAATCTTTTTATTTCAAATTTTTAAAAAGCTAGGTTTGATCAGTCGTATTCTGCTTAAAAACAAAAAATGAAAAAATATCTTTGAAAATTCTTTTCCTGATATACTGTAAAACACTTATTTTTCGCGAGAACCTTATTTCGCCAATTTGAGGCAAAATGTCCCAAAATAATTATTTCGCGTCAAACATGAATTTTGCGTCTTTCCCGAAAAATGTGAAAACCGGAAAACCCGTTAAATGTCTTTTTTCGGATATTTTTTGCTGTCCTGTCCGAACATTAACCATTATTGCATCGTTTTCGTTGCGAAAACGAATGAAATTACTCTCCGTATCGATTTTTTTCTGATAGCTTGCTAAAATGCTTCTTGCTTAAGTGAAACCGTCCTGTTAAAAAATATGTCAATTAAAAGTTTGATAATTAAATTTGAAATGTGTTTCACTGTTTTGTCCCAATGTATTGGTCCCTAATTATATCCGTGGCCTCTAGCATTTGTTACTAGTAATGCAAAGGTGTTTTAAAAGTTTTTCTATTGATTGGGGCCAAATTCTAAAGGCAAGCAGACGAAAAATCAAAATTAAACGGTACTGTAAAATTTGCCTTACCCTAGTATGTATAAAAGGTTGTTACATTTGTTTCCCTTTCATTCCGGGCTTTTAACTGTAGTTTCTTTAATACAAAAGGAATACCAATTTAAATAAGAAATGTTAACAAACAACTGCAGGTGCGGATGTATTTGGTACCAAATCCATAAAAAACAGTTTTTTTTTCTGAAAAACACTTTAAATAGCTTAATGAGTTAACAGAAACTGGTTTTCGATACTTTCCGAAGATATATTATCCTTGTGTTAACGCATTTTTTTCGGATAGTGTTATTTTCGGAACAAGTTTGTATAGACAAAAGTGAAATTATTCTGGAGAAATAAATGGAATTCCGCGTCTTAGAAAACTCGCGAATTTAGCGAAAATAAATTTTCTCCGAGAATAATAAAGTGTTTTTTAAAGTATGTATTTTTCCAGAAATTCGGACCAAGATTTTTAAATTAGAAATCCCAATTTCAAGAATCGCAACCCCTTCTGGAAAGAAGTCTTTGGCCAATTTTGGTTAACGTTTTATTTTGAAAGTCAAAAAATAAAATTTGGAATTTAAAAATCTCAGGCAAACCCAAATTTTGGGTTTAATCCAAAAGTGAAAAGGGGGTTTGAAAACCCTTTTTAAATAACCTATTTCAAAAAATATTACCATTATGTTGGTTTTTTTCATGAAGGGGGCTCAAATGGGGTTTTCCCCATTTGTGAACCCGAAACTGGGAAAATAAAAAAAAAAAGAAATTGTTTATGTTCTAAAATTTTAAAATTTTAAAAATAGCCAAAAGATTTGTGATATTATTTTTTTTGTAAAAAAAATTTTTGAGAATTTAATTTTTTATGGCTTTTTAAAATATAAATGCCATGCTTAAACGATTTATCACAAATTTAAAAGAAATTGACTTGGTCGGAATACAATTTGACCAAATTGTCCTGATAAAAATTATATAAAAATATATGAGTAAAGGGAAGTTTAACATGAAATTCCCTTACTTTAATACTTTCTCCAATAGAATTGTCAACTAAATTTTATGGATTTTTTGATATGTATTGATGAAATGATATAGGTGGCCTTGGTGTTTATTGAAGCGCCATGTTTTTTAGATTTTTGTTTGCCAATTGTGGCTCTGTAGTATTTAAATTAATAGGGTTAAATAGGTCAAAATTTTTTTTTAAATTAAGCCAATATTTAAAAATTTCCCAAAATTTACGAATTTTTAAATTCTTAGATAAAACTAACATTCCCGGAAAGATTAAATTTAACATTTTTTTTTTATAAAAGGAGTACATGGTAATTGAAAATGTGATTTAAATAACCTAAAGCATGTAATATTAAAAGTAACTTACTAGGTAGTGTGGGGTTTGGAACTTTTAGAAAAAATGATGAAAGTCGTTTTGGAATCTTTCAAATTTACGCTATTATTTCAGGTAAAACAGCATTGGTTAGGATTTTGAATTAGGCATGAAATTAGAGGGAGTGCTGGGTAATGACGTAAGCCGTAACCAATATTCCCCGGACATCCGGTCATCGTACAGAATATGAGAACTCCCTGGTTGAACGGAGTTTAGTGTATATGTTGAAGGTGCTCTCCACAAATTCAGTTTATGTTCTTCCTCCAAAAGCTTAATTTGAAATAAAAAATTTCAGTAAATTGTGTATAAAGGGATAAGATAAAATGTATAAAAAGGCCCAATGCTTGAAATTGAGAAAATATGGTGTTTAAATTTGAAGGTGGAATTTTGTTTTTGGGTTTATTAATTTTCATATCTTGTTTTTTAATTGTAAAAATTTGTAAGAAGCTTTCCATTACTGACAGGACTTTTTAGAACAAGTTTTGATTGTAACAGCTATAATTTTGTTAGGTATTTAAATTTATAAATTTCCTTTTGATTGGGTTAAGTTGAAGAAAAAAGGAAAAAATTGTGAGAAATGAAAACCATTCTGAAAATTCAGAGTTCTTTGAATTGGTTTGATTTTTGTTATAAAAGTATTTGAATGGAACCAATCAATTGTGTTTCAAGAATTGTTTTTTCAATCTTGCAGATAAACCATTTTGGAATCTCTTTGTGAAGATGCTTTCAAACTTTGACCCGATTCAGTCCTAAAGGAAAATATGTGAAAATTGAATTGTTTTTGAATGTTTTTGATCTTTTGTAGGATTACAATTTATATTGAAACCTATTTGTTTAATGGATAAAAAATTTTTAGTGTATGATAATTTCTGTGAACTGGCAGGAGTTGTATTAGTTGAAAAAGAAATGGTTGCCAATTAAAATTTATGTTTAAAATTTTAAAAAAATGTAAATGGTTTTTGGAAAAACCTTTTGAAAAACTTTTTAATGTTTTTATTTTCCAATTGGGGAAAATTTAAAATTTTATTTTTTACAAATGTTTAAAAAGTTGTTTTTTAAAGGGAGGTTTCCAGTTTAAAAGGGTGGGAAAAAGTTCTGCCTCTCAAGCCCCGGGATTTAAAAATTTGGGAAAATTTTCTTGAGTCATGACCCTAATTTCCCTTTTAAAACAAAAATTAAAAAATTTGGTTGGTTGATAGATTGAAAAGAAATTTTAAAGTTGCAAAAAAGGGTTGTGGGTTTTGGGGCAATCCGAGCTTTAACTAAATACAGGTATGCTTAAACTTAGTTATCAAAAATTTATGAAAAAAAGAATGGCAAAAAAACAAAACAAAATAAGAAAATATTTTTATCTTAGTCCCCTACCGGTTTTTTTTTACCTCCGTCCGTCCGTCTTCTGTCTGTCTGTTCTGTCAGTCTGTCCACAAAAACTTGAAAAAGTACTAAAATTTATTTTGATGAAAAAACTTGAATATATGGATAGATGGCAGTATGGAGATTATTGCACTTTCTTTTTCTTTTTCTTCCTATGTTGAAAATTCTGGTTGCTATGGCAACAAAATAGGCTGAAAATATGGCAAATTTTAACTCATAAACTGGATCCAGTGATAACTTGAAAAGTAATGGTAATATTTTTTATTGAAACTTGAAATATTGGTAGATGGCAGTCTGGGGAAATTATGCACACTATCTTTTTCCTTTTCTTCCTATGTTGAAATTCTGGTTGCTATGGCAACAAATAGACTGAAAACATGGCAAATTTTAACAAAAATAAACTGGAACCAGTGTTAACGCAAAAAGTAATAAGAAATATTTTTAATGAAACTTGTAATATGGGTAGATGGCAGGTTTGTCTGGAGTTTTTTATGCACATCTTTTTTCTTTTCTTCCTATGTTGAAAATTCTGAGTTGCTATGGCAACACATTAAACTGAAAAATATAAACAAATTTTACACATAAACTGAATCCAGATGATAACTCAAAAAGTACTGGAAATATTTTTATGAACTTGATATATGGGTAGATGGCAGTCTGGAGATTATTGCATGTCTTATTTTTTCTTCCTATTTTTTGAAAAAAATATTGGTTGCCTTGGCAACAAAATAGCTTAAAAACATGGCAAATATAACAAATATTTGTGATTAGTTTCAAAAGAGCTGAACAATTTTTATGAAACTTTTGCATCTTTTAATTCAAGAGTTATTTTATTGCCTCTTTAAGAATTTCGCTTTTTAAAAATGTTATATAATATTGGTAACAGGGATGTTTTAAAATATTAACTTTTAGAGTGTCCTTCAGTTCCGTCTGTCTGTCTGTTTCATAAAAAACTGTTTCCTGTGATCACTTTTTAAGAACTTTTTTCCAACAAATTTTACTTAAAATAGAGGAAAGAAATTGGAACATTAGTGAATGGCCAATGGCCTTCAGAATGTCTGATGGGGTTCTAACCTGTAGTGGACTTAATGGATTGCTTGCAATACTATGATAAATTGCTTGTTTTCTTTTAGAAAAAGGCATAAATCAGAGGGCACATTCAAGAGGGCTTGTGTAAGTACTGGTGTTCCTTTGAATGAGAAAAAAGGAAAATGTTTTGTTATTTAATAGAAAATGGATTGTTGTTGGCATTTTTTTATATAGAGTAGATTTTTAAGTATTGTTTTTGTTTGAAGTGTTGTTTGAAGAATTTTTTAAGGGGAAGGGAGTATTTTCAAGGGGTAGGGGAGGGGAATTTGAATTGTTGGGATATGGACGGTAGAGGAGAGGATATTATATGGGTATACACAGCAAGGGGGGATATGGGGTTTAGAAAGAAAGTTATGTTTTTTGTAGAAAATTTTAAATAGACTAGTATAATAATTATGTAAATATTTTAATGTTATTTATGCTTAACATAAATGCTTATTATTGGATTTTATGTTAAAAAAAAAAAAATTTTTTTTTTCTCATATTTCTGTCAAAAGTGTGCTTGATTTTTAATTTGTCTTGTTGAACAATTTGCTTTGAATGGATTAGAAACACACAGTATAAAAATTTTGGGTAAAAAAAAAATAGATGAATCAGTGGTACTTACAGTAAAATATTACCAAAAATATTTCCAATGGAAGGTTAGATGTTGGTTCTAGTTAGTCGGCCGCCTGCTTATGCCCACTGAAATAACCCGAGAGCTTTTTTATGCCCCGCCATGTAATGGCCGGGCATATAGTGTTAAACGTAGGCTGTTCCGTCCGTTTTCAGATATCCCGTTTCCTTCCATCATTCCGTCCTTTCCGTCATTCCGTCATTTCACGTTCATTTCCGTCATCATCAAAGTTTCCGTTCATTAATCTTAATAACGGTTGCACATATTCAAACTCAAATTTTGACATATGGATATGTCATGAGAAAATACAGGTCAAGTTCGAATTTGGGTCATGGTTCGATGATTTTTGGCAGAGTTATGCCCCTTTTACTTTGAAAATAATATGAAATTTTCAGTTTCCGTTCATTATCTCCCCAACGGTACAACACATTCAACTCAAATTTGATATATGGATATGTCATGAGAAAATACAGGTCAAGTTCGAATTTGGTCATGGTTCAACGATTTTTGGCAGAGTTATGCCCCTTTTACTTTGAAAATAATATGAAATTTTCAGTTTCCGTTCATTATCTCCCCAACGGTACAACACATTCAACTCAAAATTTGGACAATGGATATGTCATGAAAAAATACAGGTCAAGTTCGAATTTTTGTTCATTGTTCGATGATTTTTGGCAGAGTTATGCCCTTTTACTTTGAAAATAATATGAAATTTTCAGTTTTCGTTCATTAATCTCCCCAACTGGTAACAACACATTCAACTCAAAATTTGACATATGGATATGTCATGAGAAAATACAGGTCAAGTTTGAATTTGGTCATGGTTCGATGATTTTTGGCAGAGTTATGCTCCTTTTACTTTGAAAATAATATGAAATTTTCAGTTTCTGTTTATTATCTCCCCAACAGTACAACACATTCAACTCAAATTTGACATATGGATATTTTTTTGGAATGCCAAGGTCAAGTTCGAATTTGGTCATGGTTCAATAATATTTTGGCAGAGTAATGCCTTTTCACTTTGAAAAAAATATGAAATTTACAGTTTCTGTTCATTATCTACCCAACAGTATTACATATTCAACTCAAAATTTGACATATGGATATGTCAAAGGAATGGGCAGGTCAAGTTGGAATTTTGGTCATGGTTCGATGATTTTTTTTGGCAGAGTTTATGTCCCTTTCACTTTGAAAATAATATAGATACATCTTAGGAATAGGCAGTTTTAAGTTTGAATTTGGTCGTGGTTCAATGATTTTGGACAAACTTATCTTTTCTTGAATATTGGAAAAAATTTTGAACTTTCAGTTTCAGCACTCATACTTTTGTGGAAATGTATGTAGCCATTATTTTGGCTACAAATATGAAATATGCTATTTTCAAAAAGGATAAGACTGAATAATTTCAGTGCCTTGAACATTGTATGAAAATGGTTTGTGTTAACATTGAAAAGTTTTAAGGGCTTTGAACTTAAAATGAAAACAATAATTTGTGCAAACAAATTTGGAACTAAATATAATAACATCTGAAATTTTGGCTGCATGCGGGGGCATCCGTGGCATGATGACACATTTCTAGTTTTTCTCTGCCATTAAAGCCCAAAAGTGATCATGATGTTTTTAATAAAGTGTAAATAAACATTGAAGAATATATGTGTATGATTAATTATCTTATAAATTGCCAAACACATTTAATATAGAAACATAAAAAAAAAAACAAAAAAAAAACGCACATTCAAGTAATGTCACATAAATATACATAGCTAAATTGCTACTACAAATGTTTTAAAGAAGATGCTTTAATTGAGGCTTTCCTTATGTATACATATATATAAATCTCTAAATTACGCATTCATGCTTTATGTTTTTCAATTTTTAAGAACGCTTTTTATAACCTTTAATTACCAAACTAAATTGCTGAATTCAAAGAAAAACTAGTTCACATTAATATTGTTCTCTTATATATCCCACACATGTATATTTTCACTTTCACAGACAATGTAACTTCTTTCTTTTATTTTTTGTTTGCTATAGAGAAATAAACTACATTTTTAGTGGCACAAATTCATCAAAAATAATTAAATCACATTCAAAGTACTGAGCACACATTTATTAATCAAATATTGTATAAAATTGATCAAAATATTTACAAATTACTGAACATATCTTTATGATTATTTACTTTATTCTTCATGTTAACGTTGATCAAAATGTATCTAGGTACATGCTTATTCATTTATTTTATTCTTAAATTTGTTATTGCTTTATGTTTTTATTTAGTTCTTCTATTTATAATGCCATTCCAAATAAATGAAAAGTATTATAATATATTGTATATAGAAACAATTTTCACAGATCATACTATTTTTTAAACATCTGAAAATTATCAAAATATTTCAATTTAATTCCACATTTAATACATGAATATGAAACATTTTTATGGAGAATTCAAATATTTTGAAATTATCTTTTATTTTAAAAGGAAAGTTATTTTAGTTTTAGTTTGAAAAATTTATTTTCATATTTTGATTTTTTTTTAATGCAAAATTGATGTGAAAGTTTAGATAAGACATAAAATTTTGTTTTATTAACAGTTCCTCTCTCATAGAAAAGAAGTGTTAAATCTGTCTCAAACTTTTTTTTTCCTTATACATGCACTGTGTTTTGAATGAAAAAAATGATTATTAAATGACCAAAAATTAATTTATTTTTTTTAAAATGTAGATAGTCATTAAGTTAATGACTGGACTGTGTTAGCATTGCTTTCTGAAAACTTCGGTTGTTTTTGTTTTTTTCTTAGAGTGTCATTTCATGTAAATATTATATTATCATTTATGAGAATTTCTGAATACTTAGCTTGTCTTTAACTGTTATTTCATGTTAATATATTATCATTTTTAAGAAATGGAAAACTGTATGTCAGTGAACTTCTATTGACCTTAAATGATTATTTCCTTGATACATATGTAAAAATTATTACAGCTTAGTTTCTGTTGTAAAGATTTTCAAAGATGTAAGGGAGAAAATTTGAGTTGTTGAGTGTTTAGATTTTGACAGGTCTTTCATATTGTATATATTTCTAATATGTGATATATAAAGTAAGATGACACCAGTTTTGCATAGGATGTTGCATTTTGAATATAAAGTTTAAAATTTTAAATATCATTAAATTTTGGGGGGGGGGGGGGGGGCTAAAAAAAAAATTACATTTTCTTTTATAAGGATACATCGTTATTGGCAGCATGGCCAAGTGGTCAACACGTTGGACCAATTGATCTAAGGATTGCTGGCCGCATGGGTTCAAACCTCCTAAGGGGAAAGTTTCCTTGGGCAAGATACTTTCACTCATTGCTTAGTACTGGTTCCTTCCAGGAATAGATTCATGAGTGTTTCGTAAAGCTTATAGCTTTCAACATAGTTGAACTAAAATTTGTATAAACTAAACTATAAAGAATACATCTTTTGATATCAAAGGCTTTATTCATTTCTATAGTATTTTGTTCAGAATTAATCAAGTAGATGGAAAATTATAACAAGATGTATAATCATGTTAAATGCCCAACTGGCCCCTTTTTGCTTCACAAGTCACATTTTTATACACATCTTTTTCTGTGATTTGATTATGATTCTGAATTGTATGTTAATATTACATGCAGTAGTATAATAACTAAACTGTATTGTTTTGAATTTTTAAAATATTCTTAAATTACAATATTTCTGATATAATTCCTACACATAAATTGAATTGAACTTTCTTGATTTGAGTTTTTAACCACATTGTTTTAATTCCTTATAAAGATATAGGATATATTTACATGTACATTGCTTGCTAATATTAAAGTATCAATGCATGTGGTTAAGATGATACCTTGGGATTGTTGTTTTTTTGGTATTTTTTCGTTTTTTTTTTTTTTCTTTTCAAATCCATTCTTAAGAAAAATTTTATGTAAAAATTATCTTTGTTTATTACATATATATAGTTCATTAAAATACTGTTCTACGGATACCAAATGTTGTTCAACTGACATGAAACAAAAACAATTATTGTATTTTTATGCCCCCCCCCATAAAATGGCAAGGGCATATAGTGTTACCCTGTTCCGTCCTTCCGTCATCATCAGTTTCCGTTCATTATCTTAATAACCGTTGCACATATTGAACTCAAATTTGACATATAGATATGTCATAAAAAAAAACAGGTCAAGTTCGAAATTGGTCATGGTTCGATGATTTTTGGCAGAGTTATGCCCCTTTTTACATTGAAAATAATATGAAATTTTCAGTTTCCGTTCATTATCTCCCCAACGGTACAACACATTCAACTCAAACTTGACATATGGATATGTCATGAGAAAATACAGGTCAAGGTCGAATTTGGTCATGGTTCGATGATTTTTGGCAGAGTTATGCCCCTTTTACTTTGAAAATAATATGAAATTTTCAGTTTCCGTTTATTATCTCCCCAACAGTATTACACATTCAACACAAATTTGACATATGGATATGTCAAAGGAATGCACAGGTCAAGTTCAAATTTGGTCATGGTTTGATGATTTTTGGCAGAGTTATGCCCCTTTCACTTTGAAAATGATATGAAATTTACAGTTTCTGTTCATTATCAACCCAACCGTGTTACATATTCAACTCAAAATTGACATATGGATATGTCAAAGGAATGTGCAGGTCAAGTTTGAATTTGGTCATGGTTCGATGATTTTTTGGCAGAGTTATGTCCCTTTCACTTTGAAAATAATATAGATACATCTTAGGAATAAGCAGTTTAAGTTGGAATTTGGTTGTTGTTCAATGATTTTGGACAAACTTATCTTTCCTGAATGTTGGAAAAATTTTGAACTTTCAGTTTCAGCACTCATAATTTTGTGGAAATGTATATAGTCATTATTTTGGCTACAAATATGCAATATGCTATTTTCAAAAGGTTAAGACTGAATAATTTCAGTGCCTTGAACATTGTATAAAAATGGTTTGTGTTAACATTGAAAAGTTTTAAGGGCTTTGAACATAGAATGAAAAAAATAATTTGTTCAAACAAATTTGGAACTAAATATTATAACATTTGAAATTTTGGCTGCATGCGGGGGCATCCGTGGCATAATGACACATTTCTAGTTTGTCATTAAACTTGACATGTAAACTTGGCATGTTGTAAAACATTAGTTTAATGATTAAACTTGACATCATTCAGAAAAAAGTAGAATAAATAAGCATGACATGAAACAATAATAATGTTTTGCCATTAATCTTGACATGGAACAAAAGTAATGTCTTGACATTGGCTTGTAACAGAAGTAATGTTTTGCAATTAATCTTGACATGAAATAAAAGTAATGTATTGTTGCTAATCTTGACATGAAACAAAAATAATGTTTTGTCATTAATCTTGTCATGAAACAATAATAATGTTTTGCCATTAATCTAAACATGAAATAATGACATGAAACAATAATAATGTTTTGCCATTAATCTTAACATGAAACAATAATAATGTTTTGCCATTAATCTTGTCATGAAACAATAATAATGTTTTGCCATTAAACTTGACATGGAACAAAAGTATTGTCTTGACATTGGCTTGTAACAAAAGTAATGTTTTGCCATTAATCTTGACATGAAATAAAAGTAATGTATTGTTGCTAATCTTGACATGAAACAATAATAATGTTTTGCCATTAATCTTGACATGAAACAAAAGTAATGTCTTGACATTGGCTTGTAACAAAAGTAATGTTTTGCCATTAATCTTGACATGAAATAAAAGTAATGTATTGTTGCTAATCTTGACATGAAACAATGATAATGTTTTGCCATTAATCTTGACATGAAACAATAATAATGTTTTGCCATTAATCTTGACATGGAACAAAAGTAATGTCTTGACATTGGCTTGTAACAAAAGTAATGTTTTGTCATTAATCTTGACATGAAATAAAAGTAATGTATTGTTGCTAATCTTGACATAGAACAAAAGTAATGTATTCCATTAATCTTGACATGGAACAAAAGTAATGTATTGTGGCTAATCTTGACATGGAACAAAAGTAATGTATTGTCATTAATTAATCTTGACATGAAACAAAAGTAATGTATTGTTGCTAATCTTGACATGAAACAAAAGTAATGTAATGTTGCTAATCTTAACATGGAACAAAAGTTATGTATTTCCATTGGCTTGTAACAAAAGTTATGTATTAGACTTGAAATGAAAGTAATGTATTGTTATTAATCTTGACATGAAAAAAATAATGTGTTTTCATTAACTTGTATTGTATTGTTGTTTAATCTTGACATGAAACAAAAGTGATGTTTGTCCATTAATCGTGACATGAAATAAAAGTAATGTATTATCATTATTCTTGTAATAAATTGTTTTTAATCTTGACATAAAACAAAATATAAATATATTTTTTCATTAAACTTGACATAGTGCCAAACTGTATTTATATCATTTATTAAGTTTGGCATGAAACACTAGATTTTTTTCAAATTTAAAATGGAACATAAATAAATGCAGAAGATTTATTGTGAATTTACTTACATGAAACAAAAATATTGTGAGAAAAGTATTATATATTTCTCTGTCTCTGTGAAATTGTTAACAGTACGAAGGTAATGTTTTAAGATCTGTCTGTGCCCAAAGACCCTTTTAAGGCTTTATGAGTCATTTATTATTGTAAGATAAACGTTCTATCAAAACAGTCTTTCAATAAGACAAATTGGTCTTTATTTAAAGATTATGTCTTAATTATATATGTCTCAAAACAAAAGTATTTTTGTGCTTTTTTTACTTTACCCTAAACCTGTGTATTTTGTGTAATGGACTTGCCCTGCATTGGATTTGGTTACAGTCCATTTAAAGTTGAAGGGATTTCAATATCAAAATACAAAAATTGAGCTACATGTATAGTATAGAGCTTGGATGTCTGGCCTGGATGTCTGGCCTGGCTCTATACTGGTGACAAAGTGTAAATACATTCAGCTCCGGTAGGTCAAATGATGATACTTTGTTACATTTTATATTTTTATGACTGGGATTTTTTTCTTATCACAGGTTTTGCTAAAATGCAAAATTGTTAACATTTGAGGATACCAAAGATATTCCATTATCAAATGGTGGTGCAATAATTTTTATCAGAATTATTTGATATTTTATTATCATTATTTCATGTCAATGTGTTGAATTTAGTTTCATTATTCTTATACCTTGTAGATATAGTTAACAGTGTTTAGAAAAGTGACAATCCCATGTTGAAGTTATGTTTTTGCCACATTTATACCTCAAATAAAAAAGATATGTAACAAGTTTAAACAAAAGAGGCGTCCATGGCCAAGTGGTTAAGGTCGTTGACTTTAAATCACTTGCCTCTCACCGCAGTAGGTTCCAGGGACGCAAGCGTCTTTGGATTCTTGACCTAAGAAAGCTATCCAGCTAGCTTATTACGAACGTCGATGATTCACTCAGGTGCACGTTTGTGATTAAAATAATGCACAGAAGGGCACCTGAGGTCTTCCTCCACCAATCGCCATTTGACCTATACTGTGTTGGTACGACGTAAAAACCCAAATAAAATAAAGAAAAATGGTGTAAACAGAGAGTTTACTAGGTTTTCTTATAGAAAAAATATAAGATTTAGTTAAAGTTAGATTAGCTTTTGATAAGTTACTGATTTTGACAACCAGCATTTATATAATTAACACATATCTAAACAGGAAAAAAGATGATTTGTTTTGTATTGTTGGCTATTACTTAGGATGTAATTTTTAGCAAAATCATCCCAAATAAAAAGTTTAAAGAAATATTATTTTGTTGTTAATTTGAAATATGTTTGCCTTGTTAGCTGATCTGGCACAGAGTGTTGGAGTGAGCGACATGTATAAGGATTGTTCACAGTCTGTCTTACATCGTACATTGTATATGTCAACACCTATTTTTCTTAAAACAACATCTGTCCTGATCCCATATGTTCATTGATGAAATAAGATAATACTTGCATAAAGTACAGATATTAAATGTAAAAAAGTATAAGGAACCCGCTTCATGCGTTGAACAGTACTGAAGTTGAATATTTGTATCAAATTAAGTCAAATGGTAACACAGTCTGATTTCAAACCCACCTGCTACTTGAGCTGAAAGTACTAAAAGTCCTTGTCAAGAGCCGTTAAAGCGAAATGCAGCCACGTGTGATAGAGCTTAACACTTTACATGCGGAAAGAACTGGCTGTGGGTTACCTGTAGATTTGTAATTCAGGGGAAGTTGGTTCGATCCTCGAGCAAGGCGAAATTTCTCCCTGCAGAGATCTCGTACATTTATTTGTTCCTCTTCGCAAATTCAGAAATCATGAGCGATTGTCACCCATTGATAGTAGTCTGTCACTTGCGGAGAAATTATTAGTATTTACTAGCCAGTTCTCCAGGGAAGCCGGTTAGGTGAGCCGACCGAAGAGATGTAACCTAAAATGTATTGAAATGTGTTTAAAAAACAAACATCTACTTCTAGAACGGATAAGACTTTCACCATACCTTTGAGAATTATATGGTTTGTATTTACCAATCTCCTCAAGGGGCTATCCCACGCGAATGTAATAAAATAATGAATATATTAACCCATTAATCTTGTGTAGCTTCCATTTTGTGGAGCCGCACATTATTAATTTTCGGGGAATAGTGTAGCGTCATATCAGACTGCATGGAAGTACAGACTGACCAGATACTAATATTTGTGACAAAGGCTAATCACCTCCAGTCCGATGTAAAATCAGTGCAATCACACCGTATTACCGGCGGCAGTGATCATTTGGTTGGCTTTGCATGTATCAAAACGACTAATTAACACAATTGATATGAATCAATCAAATGTTTAGAAAAAACAGGTCGTTTAATATAAGTATTGGTAATCTTAGCGTTTTTACAATATGTCATTATTTTTTTTATTGAATCGATTTCATATCATTTTGATTTATACATTCACAACAGAAAATCTATATATGCTAAGTAATTGCATGCTTAAAAATAACTGGCCTAAGTTTCGTTGATAATAAAATTGAAATCAAATATATAGGAGTGAAAATAGCGCCTTGTACATATTTTGAGTCTTCTATAATAATACTCTAAAATCAGTCCTAGTACATTAAAAACTTGTATGGTCTTAGCATTTCACATGTGCCAGGAAGTTTGTGGCAATGTCTTATATGGGCAACAAGAGTCCATACTCGCAAAGTTAGTATAAAATTAAATATTATACTGGCAAATAAATATTAAAAAAAAAACGTATCCTACTGGAAAATAAGTATAGTAATGTATTATATTGGTTAGTTATTATAAAGTTGAGAACTGATAACAAATTATAAAGAAACTTACTTAAACTATAACAAAACTAAACTATAACAAAGAAACGCGTAAAATTATATTTCTGAGTACGCAATGCTGTCAAAATCGACAAAAACGAGAGAGACATTTCGAGTCCAAATCACTCGCTCAAAGTGACGGTATATTTTTCAAACGTTCGGTTTTGCCGATTAAAAAATTTAAATCGGATATTATGTTGATGTCTAACTCAAACTGCACACAACCAATGTTGTCAGGACTGAACGGGTCATCTTTGACCAGTATTGTTACTCTGTGGTGACCCTAAAGAATAATAATAATAATGATGAGAATAAAAGGCTTGGGTTTGTATATTTTTTTCAGAATGCATCGATATTTTTACTATAAAAGTAACTGAAAACAGAAAAAAACGGAAACAAAAGTGTGACTGACAGACAGATCGACAGACGGACGTTTTCTCACAAATAAATATTCAAATTGTCACTCTTATTTATTATTCCATTATTAATGTGGCTAAGTGAAACAAAAAAATATATACGGATGTTCCACAGAGTATAACGTTTTTGTTGTTGTTTTTTTTTGTTGTTGTTTTTTAAAATAACAATGTACTTGCTTACCAAATACAATACAAAGGAAGCTTGATTCATATATATATATTGCTAAAAACTTTTCCATTACATTATTAATGGATCAAAATGTTGAAATATAAATTGATTCATAAATTTAACTCACCTGAGCAAAAGGCGAAAGGGTTGTTTGGGTGAGTTTCTTTAGAGATATTTTCAGATCTCTCAGGACGTACCTATCAGGATCGATCGGACAATTTCTTCCTATAGTCCAACTGATGATTTCTTCAATGAGAAATTCAAATTCACCTGAAGGAATCTCAAAGTTCCAGAACTTAGATAGCACATTGCAGTAATCTATGTTACTGAAATAAAATTATTTATTACAATAAAATTTTATTATTCTCCGAAATTGGAGAGCATAACATATTCACACAGTATATAATGCACAGATGAGAAGAATATACGTATACATAGTATTGATTACGTCACAGGGTGAGAAAATGTGCAGCCTGACCGTGACTCGAACTCGGGACCCTCGGAATACCGTACCTTGGCTCTACCGTCTGAGCTATCCGGCCGCTTACACACTTTCTCCCCTAAACACTAGGAGTGAACAGTTCTGGACCGTGACATACTTCCTCGCTATATTAAAATTCGTCCTCGAATTTCCAATGTGGAATTGAACTCGGAGCTTAAACCATCACGTTCCCCCGTTGGGCGCCAAATGTCACAGGGTGAGAAAAATCTGCAGCCTGACCGGGAATCGAACCCGGGACCCTCGGAATACCGTATCGTAGTTCTTATAACCGACTGAGCTATGTGGCCGCTTTCACACCATCTTCGTCAAGAAGTGAAACAGTTCTGAACCGTGACAATTACATTATAAATATACTACTCCAAGTTTGCTAAGCACAAAGTTTTCCACATATAGCATCCTGCATTTTACATCATTTAATGTTATGGTATTTATATTGTAAATCGTGTAGTAATGTATCGAAAGTGTATCCTGTGTACACATAACCTTGAATGACAGGCCATTTCCACTTGCAAGTAGGGCAAACAAGGTGACCCTGTATTTTGTTAGTCTTTAATAGACACAGCATACACGTACCGAGAAGTGTAGGATTTTCCATTTAAGATTGAATAATGGCAGTTGATATGGTGGAGCAGGGGCTCGACATCGTGAGGTTGGTGAGGTGTTTGGTGTGGACCATACGGTTATCACCCGAGCCTGGGCGAGGTTCCCACAGCATGGACACCTGTTAGACGACATAGTGGTGACAGAACATGTGTAACTACTGAGGCTGAGGATCGTTTTCTGGTCATCCAGGCACGAAGAAACTGTTTTGCAACTGCAACCCAACTTCGTTCTTACTTTCAAAATACTTCAAGGGTGCGCGTGTCAACACAAACAATACGTACACGGTTGCATGAAAGTGGTCTGCGACCGAGAAGACCATGTATACGGATTCCGCTGTCTAGAGACCACTGCCGACTCAGATATGATTGGGCAGGATCATGTTTGTTGGAGCAGGATGGACTGGCGGATGTCCTCTTCACCGACGAGTCAAGGTACTGCCTGGACTACACAGATGGACATGCTAGAGTACGGTAAAGGTCAAGGGAACGGTTCAATACAGCAAATATTTCGGAACACGACCGCTATGGCGGCGGATCAATGATGGTCTGGAAGGAATCAGCTGGGATGGACGTACTGGTCTCCTTGTCCTCGACAGAGGCACATTGACAGATACAGGTCCGTATTTCAGCCTGTCAGGTCCAGTTAAGAAGCACCCAGGAGCTTGATGCCGACTTGTCGACGAGTGGAATACCATGCAACAAGCCGTCCTAAGAAACCTAATAGGGAGTATGCAACGACGGTGCCAAGCTGTCATTGACATACTCGCTATTAAAGCAAAATCAGTTATTGGGAAAGATTGGGGGGGGGGGCAAAATGAGTTTTTTTTTTACAAATTCGACCATAATACTCGTCTTAAACACAATTTTATTACAATCAAAACAAATCAACATGAAAAGACATTGCAATTTGTAACAAATTCCTTCATGATGTTTGTAAATCACTATGTCATATATAAGAACAAAAATAAATCTAATATTTGACATACAACATAAAAATTAAGAGAAAGTGAAGGTACAGCGTGTTCATGCTTTATAAATAATTAACAAATAGTCGGATGTTATTAGAATTATTCCTTAATAAATCAATGATCTTAATTATTGAAAAAACAATACACAACAAAACATGTCAATGTTAACAATGTTTTTAAACATCAAATTAAAATTATTCTGTGAACGACAGTTTGTCTTAAACTTGAAATGGAGCGTAATGTCTATAACCAACATCTGTGATTTATGATCAAAACTTGAATAATTAAAGAATATGGTCTTGGTCTAGTAAATCACTCACCATGACCCTCTTTCTGAGCTTCCTATGCACGGTATTGTGGTCCACACTAACGACTTTTTTTCTTTGACAAAGTCAAGAAAAAGATGGTTGATGCGTCTGTTCACAGTTAGGTCAACATTGACAATAATCTCTCCAGGAAAAGATATTGTAGATTAATGAATATCAAGTTGATGTATACTCACAACTGAATTGTTCTTGTCTACAGCTATAATGGTAACAGTACAAAACTATTTAACGGACGGAAATAAAAATGTTGCTTGTCCGATTCAATCAAACCCTGAAAAATATTTGAAGTCGTCGACAACAGATTTATAAGGTGGCTGATTCTAAAGTGATAGTCGTACTGTCGTCTTGTCGCTAACGAAGCACACCAAACGGCGCGCGCGTTGTCGTGCAGCGTGTTGTCGCGATGTCAAATTGTCGCTCGGCTTAAATCGAAGGATTGGCTTTTTGTATATATATAAGCCAAGCGACAGGGCGACATCGCGCCGCAAGACAACGCGCCGTTAGGCTTGCTTCGCTAGCGACAGTGCGACAACGCGCCGTTTGGCGCAATTCGCTAGCGACAGGACCATAGATTTTTATGATGGCTGATTTGGTACATTGCGCGTTGAATTGTCGATAGCGACAACGCAACCTTTTGTTGTCGTTAGCGCCAACACGACGCACAAAAGCGTTCCAAATCAGCCACCATAGATTTCTGCTATGTCGTTTTTTCGTTCTGTCGCGGTTGAAGGGGCGACAACAGGAAAGACCGAAATAACGACAAAAATATAAATTCTCATTTTATCGCACTATTTTTATCGTTTTGTCGTTACTTCGTGTCGGCGCCCTTCAAACGCGACATCAAAACAAAAAAAATATGAAGACGCCAATATAAGGCATCGTCGGATACCAACGATTGATAAACATGTTACATAACATGCAATCAATGTTAATGGTTCGGCCGTGGGTATCTGACGATGATATATGGAGGCTGATTTTGGAACGCCTTTGTGCATCGTGTTGTCGCTAGCGACAGGACGACAAAGCGCCAAACGGCGCTGTCGGACTTTCGTCTTGCCGTCCTGCATCTTACGATGCACGCCAAACGGCGCGTTGTCGTGCGGCGTGTTGTTGCGATGTCACACCGTCGCTCGGCTCAAATCGAAGGATTGGCTTATGTGCCAAGCGACAGGGCGACATCGCGACAACGCGCCGCACGACAACGCGCAATTTGGCGTGCTTCGCTTGAGGCAGGATGACAAGACGACAGTGCGACAACGTGCCGTTTGGCACGTTTCGCTAACAACAAGACGACAAGACAAAAAGGCGATAACAATATAGGTTGTTTTGCCGCTATCGACAACGCAAGGCGCAAAGTGTACAAAATCAGCCACCATATCTGTGCGTTTCACAGGCGCGATAACACGAAATAACGAAGAATGTTAATTTGGTGCGTTGTCTCCTTCCGCTAAGCATGCGCAGTCTATTCGTCGTTATTGCAAATTTGTGTATGAAAAATGCGAGAATACCACTAAATTAGAACTATGTACATGTAATAGACAAAAACATTTAAAAGGATATAATCCCGATGTCATTCACCAAGTAATATCCAAGTATTATTTTTATCCATTGTTGTGAAATAGGCATATGTGTAAAACGTATGTACGTATAAAATATGCCTTCTTACCAGGCTTATGTATTGTTTTGTAAATACTTCGTAATTTGAAATTAAATAGTTTATGACCGTTGGTATAATATTTTTAATTACATTTTTATTCATGTGATTTATCCTTCAAAGTGTGAACAACATATAAAACAGATACAAGAAAAGAAGAAAATCTTACAACAGTTTTCCAATCGTATGGAATATATCACAAATAGATCTGTTAAAAGAACTACTAAAACTTTAAGAAACATTTTGCTTTCAATCTTTTCACAAATAATTTGTTATCGCAAGTCGAATCTAATATTTGTGTAAAACATTTGCACGACATTTGCACGACAAGTAATGTTATAACGGTAGTAACGGAAGAATTGTTTTATCTTATCATAAAAAAGTAAAGATGAACATGTCATTTTAGATAACAACGACGCATAAGATCCAGTCACAAGTTTTGGATGGCAAAACAGAATTACAATTAACAACATATATACCCAGCAACATCGGATTGCGACAAAAAGCGTGCCTTGTGCAAATACTATAAATTTTATCCAGTATGACATTGATATGAAATGGATATGAAAAGGATATCCAAAAATCAAAGAGATTTGTATACAAATAATAAAATTCTTTGGAAAGCCATAATAATAAATGTGAAATAAGTGAAAATTCTAATAAAAATGTACTTTGCTATTCTACAAAATTATAAAGTGATATCGATGAATATGGCGTTGGAGAAGGTGCGAAAGAAGTAAAGCAGCTCTTCAAAATAAAAAAAAACAAGCACTGTTCAGCGTATAAAATATCTAAATTTTTGAAGCAATAAAAATAATATGGGACATATAAAAGCTGATTCTAGAGAGATTACTTTCCCATCAAAATGATACTTCTTCTCCTGGAGCTAAAGGGGCGTGGAAGAAATTGTACTTCCCATTATCCCACATGAACATTTCAATGAAACGAAACATGGGTATCCTAACTATTTGATTTTTGCTGTGATTTTTCCCTGAATTTTTACAACATTCATATGAATGTGTTATTTTTTAAACACGTATTTTAGTCCTATTGATTTTTTTTTCACTCGCATTTGACAAATTTAATGTAATTAAAACGAGTGTAAAAGTTGAAATATAACGGACAAACAAAATGTGGATGAAATTTGAACGTTGTGTCCTTGTGCCACTTGACAGATGGAGTAGAAATGATACTAGATATCTGAAACTCTTGCCAAGTCATATAGTATTGAAAATAAATTTGTTAAACGCAGTGTATTATAAATTTGAATACTGTCATGGTGCAACTAAAACCCTTAATGTCGTTCAAACATGAAATATTGCAGGCTCGGTTTTATTGAATCAACTTGGAGACTTGGTGACTTATTTGTCATAAAAGTGGCAAATTGTAACCAAAAAAGTATTTTACTAGCATACAAAATACAAAATTACTATGATGTATAATTATATACTTATTGCCAAAAAGCAACAGAAGCAAAAGATGGTTCAGATATATGGCAATTAAGTATCTTTCTGGAAACATTCATAAACATTAACCAAAAATAAGAAAAAAGGCTTTCGATAAATAAAAACGTTTATTAAAAGAATGTTTTATATGTATTTACATTTTGCTACTTTTCTGACAAATAAGTCACCACCGTCTTTGAATGAACTTTTTACGATCTTATCATTTCATTCCTGAAAGACATTGCATATTATAAACACCAGTCTAAAACATTCTTTTAATACACATTTGATAAAAAAATGTTTAGATTAATTGTTAAGTTTGCAATACTTCATTTGGATTGATAAATTAATTCTAATTCGTATCATTTCTTATATTGTAAGCAATTAGTTATAGCATGCGGCATGTGTCAAGAAATTCTCGAGATAAAAGAAAAAAAATTGTTAAAACCAACATGAACAAAGCCTTTGCTTAAGATCGAATCTTAAGATGTCATGCCTTCAAACGCAAGGATATTGTAATACATGTATAGGACTTTTCTTTGATTTAAGGGAACTTTTCCGTATTCATATGTGACCATCTACATGTACATGAACTCATTGTGTATTGGTGAACTAGGAAACTCATGTTGTATGGTCGTGTTCAACATCTGCGCTTTGTTAGACAACAATCCTAAAAAATTAACATAATGTAACATATTTTCAAAGGTGACAACATTTGCAACACATTAATGTTACAGCTGTATTTGTATGGAACTGGGATGGGCTGTAGAATAACAACAGATGTTGTCCTTAACTGTTGCTGTTTAATATGTTACACAAATGTAACATCATTTATAAAATGGAAAAGGGACGAATCCGTTCGATGAGTTGCGGGGACGGGGATAGAGTCATGTACAGGGTTCTAAAGAAAAATGTCTGCTTTTTTTAAAGGCTGCTAACATTTTGCTACCTTTACATCAAATTAATGCACAATCAACGCGTTTTTCTGTAGTTATTTAACATCTATGATGCTCTAAATTCATTATCAAAACACATATCTGGCCTTTGTACAGGATTCAAAAAAAATATTGATTTCTGAGGCATAATGTGCCTTTAAACAGAGTATTATTTTTCTTACACAAATTAAAGCATAAATAAATCTTACACATGTTTAAAGGCACAGGATGCCCAAGAAATACTATTTTTTTTATTTCTCAGAAGCTTTTATTTTTATTTTTGGTGCACTGTTAAAGTTTCTTAAAAGTACCTTTTTGGCCATATACTTGAACCATCCTTTCTTCTTCTTGTTTTGGCAATAAGTACATCATAGTAATTTATTATTTTGTATGGAAGTCAAAATACTACTTTATATGACAAATAATTTCATATTCAGCGAACATAGCCTGAAATAATTCTTTTAACGTTTGCCATTCTAAACTAAGAAAAAATATTCGTTTTTAAGGCATTGTGTGCCTTTAAGTTAGAGTAAAAATGCACAGTTGATTTAAATTATTAGAAAAAATAATGTTTAAAAAAGTTTTTTTTTTTCTAAGTTGGCTCAAAAACTTTAAGTAACTTTCATATTTATATCTTAATGGTGTAACTTGTAGAAACACATCTATACGTTTTGTCCTGAAGGTTTCACGAAGGTTTGGTTGAACATGCATACATATATACATACATTTAGTTTATACACCAATCTGCTTACTTTAAGGATACATGTATTTATTTTACGGTGTAAAAAGGTTAATTTTTCATATGACGTAAGATGTATAATGTATATAAAATACAACATATACCTGCCGACGATACGCCAATATGCACAAACTCATAAAATGAACAGATAGATTGTAAAAAAGATAAATAAGAAATGCAATTTAAAAAATAGGTATTTTGGGGTGTATTTACATTGGTATTTGGGATGTAAGTACAGTTGCGTAGCGTAACGGCTGATTTAGTACATCGGTATGTTTTAAATGTAACCTTATTTCGACTATATAATTATTATGTACATATGTAAACGTTACGATAATTGGGAGCGATCACATACGTGACAATATAATAATACATGTAATATATACTGTGGTTATACATTCCATGGGCAATATAGGTATACCTATGGGAAGTAATATAGTGGGAAATGATCTGGGACTCAATTTATTTCAAGAAAATCAAAATTGAGAAAAGTAAAATCATTCAAGATTCAACGCAACGTAGTGATTTATATGTTTTGTGCGATTAATGAGTAATTACATATTTTGCAGTATTTATCATCATATTTCTACTGCGTGACTAATGCAGTAAGGGCTATTTTTGCATATTTTGACCTCTTTTTACTAATTAACGTGGATTGTAAGTGCTGTTTATAATATGTTAATTTCTTTCTTTGTTCACAGCATAATTAATGTTTTACTTTTAAATACATTTTCAAAATTTTCATGAAAATTAGCAAGAATCTGGACCCATGTCGCTTTGAGAAGCCAAAATGAGAGTACTTTAAAGTGTGGTTACTACAACCTTTTTTTACACTAAAACATCTTATCTATTGCGTTGTTTCACTAATATAAAGGATGTTTTTAAAGTGATATTTTCCTTGATTATATCTTGTGATTTGTTATGAAACGACAAACCACAATACGTTGTAAAAAGACGGAAATGAAACCAATGCTTGAGCTCGGTAGGTCATAGATTCGGATTGTTTACAACTTTTGAAATATTTAAAAGCAGTGTAGTACGTACAGTACACCTAATAGAAAGAGCATCGCAACACGACTTATATATACGAGGGGGCGTTTCACCCGAGTATGAATTGGATTGCCGAGCGTTTTGATGTTCTTTCTCCTCTTTATCAAAGTCAAAAATAAAAACACGTTCCCTGTTGTCACAATATAAAAACCCCAGAAAAAAGTAACCAATGTATAAGCGCCTGAATATGACTTTTTCTATCGTTATCCCTTTTCTTGTCGTCACAATAAGTAAACCCCAGCAAAATGAGCCAATCAACGAGCATGCTTCATTTTTATCCCCGACAGTGGGGTAACTGGAGTGTGCGTGATTAATACATGTATTCCAATTAACTCGCTGTGCGTGTATGGGTATACGATTTAGATCTAGAAAGGTACAAGCAATAGAAAGAGCATCGAAACATGTGGCTATGTGATTTGTACGAGGGGGCATAGCCCCTGTGTATAAATTAGATTGCCGAGTGTTTATTTTTGTATATGATAAAAATGGAAAGAACGTCGAAACACTCGGCAATCTGATTTATACTTGGTGTGTGTGTAGGGGGAGGGGGCGCTATGCTCTTACGTTCAAATCAGATAGCTTCGTGTTTCGATGCTGTTTCTACTTCTTAGTAAATGACATTTCATCCCTTTACTTGTCAACTTTGTTACGCTCAGGGTACGCCCCTGTATTATAGCAGATGTCACATAATCCCTTGTTAAATCAATAAAATAATACTCAATTAATACTACTCACTGGCTAAATTGCTTGCCTTGATCAATGCAGGAACAAAACGTAACCGATGCACGTAGTACGATTATTCAAGATTTATTTTATGCATGTTAGATAATAACGTGGAATCTCGTTCAGAATATGGTACATCCACATGTGTTTTCTCGTTGGAGTGACGACATATTTAATATACATTAAAATATTTTTCATTAAAAAAGCTATTGGAATTTTTATACAATGAATACGAGCAACGTCACAATGTGCAAAAGTGTGTACAATAGGATATAATTAGCGACCACATCGATGAAATAATGGTTTGATCCCTACAGTAAAATTTAACATATATATATATTATTGATATATATGTGCCGTACAGAAAATGTTATAAATACGAAACTGGATCGGAAACAAACGTAATATACTAACCAGTACGGTTGGATGAAATTATTTATGTACTGTCTCTACAGGAACCGGAAGTGATTTGACTTTCCCGCCAGTATGCAGACCAGGCGCTACACTCATAGCTTAAATGTTTTGTATTTTCTTATTTGAATATCTTCAGCATTGAATGGAATGTTCCAAAGTTTGGGTAATTGAAATGACAATTATAAATTAGATAGGACTGGAATATATTTATCATTTACTCACAATATTAGACGGGGTAGCGTATGTTTTATTGAATCAAGGTCGGCTGGTCGTAAATCTTAATATTTATATTACAATTACAAAAAA
Source organism: Ruditapes philippinarum (assembly GCF_026571515.1). Taxonomy (NCBI): domain Eukaryota; kingdom Metazoa; phylum Mollusca; class Bivalvia; order Venerida; family Veneridae; genus Ruditapes; species Ruditapes philippinarum. The sequence continues at coordinate 26,772 of NW_026854274.1, forward strand.
AATAATATAAATGTATGATCTTTTTTAATTATCTTCAGCAATTATATAGTTATTAAGAAAATCATTGAAAAACCGTACAATCTATTTACAGCAATTCACAATTTATATAATAATATAATTATAGCCATTCAACTGAAACATTATCTGGAAACTTATCGATTACCTGGAAACTTATCGATTATCTGGAAACTTATTGATTTTATGAAAACTTATCGATTATCTGGAAAGTATCGATTATAATTCGTCAAATTTCAATCGATTTTACTAAGGTAGATTCTATTTATATATAATGACGAGTTCGACTGTAACAATACGTTTTGTATACGCTTTATTTTTAGCAGGTAACTTTGTAAAACATTTACATATATTACATACACGTAGTATAGTTGCATTGACTTAAATCATCAGATGCATGGTAGAGAGTATCATTTTCCAATGTATCTTTACACAACAACAACCACAACAACAACAACAACAATCAAACGTGCAATATATGACATAAATGTAATTTTAAACCAAGGTCGTCATAAGATGCATATTGTATATATAAATATAACGTTGTATAGCTGTTAACATCGTTGATTCTAATTAATTAGTTAACCGTTTTAAAGGAAATCAGGTGCTGAGAAACGTCAAGGACTTAATTAATATTTAAAAGATGCAAAACGGATTAAATAAGCGGGTATTGTGGAAGAAAGTGTTGTTTTTTATTCTGCTCCTTCCGGCAATTGTGATAGTGTTCTTAATATTGAAAAACTCTACTTATTTGATATCAGAATTTATTTTAGTGCCAAACAATACATCTCAGTTTGAACAGTGTGACAAAATGGAAAGCATCGGTCAAAAGCGTATTCCAAAAATAATTCACCAAGTGCATGGATTTAAAGATTTACAAATGAACACAGATCATTTAGATAAAATAAAAACTTGGAAAGAACAGCACAGTGATTATATATACTATCTATGGAACGCCACAACAGTCAACAGATTGATACAAAATGAATACAAGCACCTGTTTCATCTTTTTACGTCATATGGCTCGTGGATTCAAAGAGCTGACGTAGCACGTTACGTCATACTGCATTATTATGGTGGATGGTACATTGATTTGGATGTGCGTTGTAAAGCTGGGTAAGATATTCGTTTTTAATAAGTCTTGGTGCATTTTGTAATTGTAATGAGACCGTCTTTATGGCTAATAAGTAATGTATTGACTTATGACTTGTTCTGTAGAGCTCTACTGGCATGCGAGCAGTTCCCGTACAGAAGCAGTACCCGTATTTTTCATTTAAACGCATAATTTTTACTTGCATTCTTCAAAAATTCATTTCAAATCAAGCAGATACTTAAACAAGACAAAATCTAAGTGTCAGTTCGGCAGTACGTATATAAAGTCTCATTTTTAATCACTTTCACCTGTGCGTCGTCAAAATGTGACCTTGTTTTCTCTGGGGGATTCCGTCCTTGCGCGCATGCGCAAAAATACTTACACGTGAGGCTTGTTAAAGGGTTTTACACTAATACCACCTGTTTACAAATAAGTAGGCAATGTGATGTTAACTTGTTTAATTATCAGAATGTTGACCAATATTACTATATATAATAATTTTATGGCTTTGATGCGTAAAATATCATGCATACAAGCATGCTATTGCATGTGAATGCGTTGGGGTAACGGTACCGGATAATTGATACCGGCGTTTAGTCTACGCTCTATTTCCTGAATTACATCTATTTATCTCTTACATAATGGTCTGTTCAACAATTGTAAATGAAAAATAGGTCCGATATAATAAAATTGTATAATTATAATGGGTTAGACTTTATGTACGGGAACTACTTCTCTTCATACAAAATAATGGATAATTTCGGTACCCCATATGAGGCCTCATAAGTAAGGGTTATACTATGTTTAGAACATGATGGAATTTCCATGATTTGTGTGACGAGCTGAATATTGATGTGTAACATTCAAATTTTGGTGAGTGAGCGTAATAAAAAATAATGTTTAAGTTACTACGATTTTTGTACGGGAACTGCTCGCATGCCAGTATGTTATAAAACTATTAATCTACTTTTTAATAAAAAAAATCGAAAACGGGAGATCCATCAAAAGCACTCGAAAATGTTCACATCTAGATTTATCTTAGTATCGGTTTGTTTGAGGCTAATGAAATGTGCGACGAACTTAATATAAGCAGTATTCAACATTTATTAGATTTATTAAATATCCCGATACACCACCAGAAAAAAATATCAGAAAATTCACAAAAAGCTTTACTGTAAAGGCGTTTACATGTTCTTTTCCACACGTTTTAAAGGGACGTCAAATGTGTTATTTATGTGGTAATATTTAGACTTAACTTAGGGACAAACATGTATTTTTAATATTTTTTACCATTGATATCATTGGTGGTACTGAAGAGTACGTTGTGTGTATAAATGCAAAATGCAAGACATACCCACCTTTACGTTTGGTCATATAGTCGAGTTACAGTAATATAAAACACGGCATTGACAGTAAGGCATTACACGTATCAAATGCTCACAGAATGTCAGAGTAACCCTTGTCATGATAAAAATCTTAAATGGACTTGCCCATCTTTAAATCAGGATAAAAACATGAGACATTTCAAATTTACGGTATGTAGTGACTTAATAGCCAACAATGCAGACCATGATCAGACGACACGTATGTTCCGGTTGATCTTGGTCTGCACTGGTCGCATGGGTAGATGAGCAGTGTTAAAATAGGGACCAAGTACTTCCTGTTAGCTTTAATCATATGCTACATTGTATACTTATATCTTATATATTTCAATTATTTCGTGAAATACAAATCGTTCCCTGACTTCATATAACTTTCCCCGCACCGCCGTGAGTTCAAAACCTTAAGAACTTCGCATTCTTTTATGTGAGAAAGCTACTTAGCTAGTGGGACGTTTTTACACACGCCTTGCTCATGATATAATGCAAACAATGCAAGGAGGTGCTCAGCGAGGATTTCTTCCAAGTAAAAGATGCGACGGCAGCAGTGAGTGTTGGTATGGCTTAAACATCTAACCAGACCAAAGAAACATATAACAACCAGAAAACATTACCATCTCTGATTGTATAAAGAGATAGACAATAATGAGAATAACAAGCACATTGAAGATGAAAATTTAATAGACTTGTTCAACTTTCATTTTCGGAACTATCCAAGATCAAGTTTTAGGGTTTCAAGATATAATTTAAAAGTAAGGCAACAAAACAGCATAGAGTCTGGCCAAACTGCACAAACCCACGGGCTGGCCTGGATTTACAAATGTATACTGATTTTCGGTTCAAGGATTTATTTCAGTACGAATAAGGAAGCTGTATGAAATAACGAACATGAAACAAAATACCTGTTTAACCGTAGATGTGAGTGTAGATAATCAAGATTTACACTATATGCGGACGTTGTTTAAATATTCTTGTATCATATATATTTGAAAGACCTTTCTATTTAAAATGTGCCATAGTTACATCGTATATATGCACATACATGCACATTGCACAGTGCGTTAACTGGAGTGCAGATAGAAGTTACCCGCACTCCAGTAACCGCACTGTCGTGGATAAAAGTAGAGAATGCCCGTTGACTCGCTCATTTTCTCTTGGGTTTACTTATTGCGACAACAGGGAAATAGATAACGATAGAAAAGTCATATTCAGATGCTCGTACATTGGTCACTTCCATCTAGGGTTTCATATTGTGGCGACAGGGAATGTGTTTTTATTTTTGCCTATGATACAATGAGTCACTCGGCAATCTGATTTATACTTTTGAGCTACGCCCCTCGTATACAAGTCAGATCGTCTCGTGTTTCGATGCTTTTTCATATTAAACAAGCTTATACTTGGCTAAAGATATTTATCGGAACATATTAATGTGAAGAAATAATTAATTTTTACCTGATATACAAGTTATCAAATTGTTGAAACTTTGAGTAGTTTAAATTAGAAAAGATGCCAGTGGGTTGTGTGGGCTTTGCTCTACCACCGTGCTTTATATCAGATAACACTAGAATTTTTAGTATTTGTGCACGTGATAATGCTTTTAATTAAGAGAATGTAAACAGGTTTATAACAAATGAATTTTACAGGGTGCATGTGTGATTCAAGTAACACATCCGAATTGATATCTCATATTTTCAATTTCACCATTAATAATAAAGATGCAAATTGCAAAATAAGTAGAAAAATAAATGTAGTAATCCAAGTGTTAAGAAAGCTAAAAAGAAAAATGAGCCGCGTCATGACAAAACCAACATAATGCGTTTGCGACCAGCATGGATCCAGACCAGCCTGCGCATCCGCGCAGACTGATCAGGATCCATGCTGTTCGCTTACAAACCCTATAACAAGTAGAGAAACTGATAGCGAACAGCATGGATCCTGATCTGACTGCGCGGATGCCCAGGCTGGTCTGGATCCATGCTGGTCGCAAACCCATTATGATGGTTTTGTTGTGTCGCGGCTCAAATGTTGATCGTTGTATAACAAATAAATTGAATATGTTTATGAGAAATACTGCGCATTTTACGTTTAAGATACGAGAATAGATTTACGTAGACGTTAATAAATCATATAGGCGAAAATAGATTAACACTACAAAACGTGAGCCTTGCATATGTACAATGCCTTCAATTTAAATAATTTTATTTCTATTTTTAAATGCACGTAAGCTTTTATCATTATGAAAGGCTTTTCTTTCTTGAAACACCACTGACATCATTCTGTACATCCCTGACATCAGTTGATACATCACTGACATCAGTTAGTACATCACTGACATCAGTTGGTACATCACTGACATCATTCGGTACATCACTGACATCAGTTGGTACATCACTGATATCAGTCGGTACATCACTGACATCAGTTGATACATCACTGACATCAGTCGGTACATCACAGACATCAGTTGGTACATCACTGACATCGGTTGATACATCACTGACATCAGTTAGTACATCACTGACATCAGTTGGTACATCACTGACATCAGTCGGTACATCACAGACATCAGTTGGTACATCACTGATATCAGTTGGGACATCACTGACATCAGTTGGTACATCACTGATATCAGTCGGTACATCACTGACATCAGTTGGTACATCACTGATATCAGTCGGTACATCACTGACATCAGTTGGTACATCACTGACATCAGTTGATACATCACTGACATCAGTTGGTACACCACTGACATAAGTTGATACATCACTGACATCAGTTGGTACATCACTGACATCGAGTGTTACATCTCTGACATCAGTTGGTACGTCACTGACATCAGTTGGTACATCACTGGCATCAGTTGGTACATCACTGACATCGGTTGGTACATCACTAACATCAGTTGGTACATCACTGACATCAGTTGTTACATCACTGACATCAGTCGGTACACCAGTGACATCTGTTGGTACATCACTGATATCAGTTGGTAAATCACTGACATCTGTTGGTACATCACTGACATCAGTCGGTCCATCACTGACATCAGTTGGTACGTCACTTACATCAGTTGGTACATCACTGACATCAGTTGGTACATCACTAAAATCAGTCAGTACATCACTGATATCAGTTGGTACATCACTGACATCACTTGATACATCACTGACATCAGTTGGTACATCACTGACATCAGTTGGTACATCACTAAAATCAGTCAGTACATCACTGATATCAGTTGGTTCATCACTGACATCACTTGATACATCACTGACATCAGTTGGTACATCACTGACATCAGTTGGTACATCACTGTCATCAGTTTGTCCATCACTGACATCAGTTCAAACCTCACTGACATCAGTTGGTACATCTCTGACATCAGTTGGTACATCACTGACATCAGTTGGTACATCACTGACATCAGTTGATGCATCACTGACATCAGTTGGTTCACCAATGACATCAGTTGATGCATCACTGACATTAGTTGGTACATCACTTACATCAGTTGGGACATTATTGACATCAGTTGGCATATCACTGACATCAGTTGGTTCATCACTGACATCAATTAGTGCATCATTGACATCAGTTGGTTCATAGCTGACATCAGTTGGTACGTCACTGACATCAGTTGGTACATCACTATCATCAGTTAGTACACCACTGACATCAGTTGTACGTCTCTGAAATGAGTTGGTACATCACTGACAGCAGTCAGTTCATCACTGACATCAGTTTGTACGTCACTGACATCAGTTGATAGATCACTAACATCAGTTGCTGCATCATTGACATCAGTTGATAATCACTGACATCAGTTGGTACACCACTGGCATCAGTTGCTAGTTGCTGCATCACTGACATCAGTTGGTACATCACTGACATCAGTTGGTACATCACTGACTTCAGTTGGTACGTCACAGACATCAGTTGGTACATAACTGACATCAGTTGGTACATCACTGACATCAGTTGGTTCATCACAGACATCAGTTGGTACATCACTGACATCAGTTGGTACATCACTGACATCAGTTGGTTCATCACTGACATCAGTTGGTACCTAACTGACATCAGTTTGTACATCATTGACATCAGTTGGTACATCACTGACATCAGTAAGTGCATCGCTGACATCAGTTGGTTCATCAATGGCATTAGTTTTTGCATCACTGACATCAGTTTGTACATCACTGACATCAGTTGGTACATCACTGACATCAGTTGGTACATCAATGGCATCAGTTGGAACATCACTGACATCAGTTGGTACATCACTGACATAATTTGATGCTTAAGGTCCATTTTTTGGAAGTTAGTAAAGCTGTTGGGCCAATACGATTTGCTTACAGCTTCGTTATAGTGTCCTTGCGTTTTGGTGATCATTTTGTAAAAAGCAAGCATAAATAACGTCATTGAAAATGTAACGTCAATTTAAATTAGTAGAACGGAAAAATATAGCTAGTGGTTATAGTTTTAAAATGCTACTTCTGTTAGTCATTCAGAGCACCTTATACCAATTGGTTACCCTTACTCGTTATTCGAAGTTTGACGGGTATTGCCGAAAAGTTTTGATTGATATATAGTCTTGGAAAACACAGTCGCTTCTTTTATTATTCTTTAACTTTAATATTTCAGATTGCAGGACCTTGTATTACAAGCATATTTTGAAAAGAAGACAGGAATATTTCACACCACATATCCTGCCGGAATCTCAAATGATATATTTGGAATCACTCCTCATCACCCATTCCTGAAATCTGTGTTAGACAACCTGCCAAATGCAAACCGGTGGTATCTTTTACCTCACTGGAACATTCTATTATCTGCAGGTGAATTAATTATAACTTTGCTAAATTTCTCTAAAATGGACTTGTCAAGCTTCAATTTTTGAAACTGTCCATAATCGACTTTTGAAATATCAAGATGAACATCTGAAGTTGTCAACCATCAGTATAAAGCCTGGTCAGACTGCACGGGTGTACACAGATGTACAGTCTGGCCTTACTCTACACTGCTGGCAAAGGCCAATCACTCTCGGGTCAACTTATGTCAGGTTGAAACAATTTTATGACTTCAGTTTACAAATACATTAGTCAAACCTACTTTACAGTCCATTTCCGAAGAAAATGCACATATGGAAAACCTACTATGGCACAAAGGTGATATGTGTGTTTTCATTTATCTCGTGCGCACGAGATACTATGTCGTGGCCACGAGTTACAAAGTCGTGGCCACAAGATAGTTAAGTCATGGGAACGAGATACTATGTCGTGGCCACGAGATAATTAAGTCGTGGCCACGAGATAATTAAGTCGTGGCCACGAGATACTATGTCGTGGCCACGAGATACTATGTCGTAGCCACGAGTTACTAAATCGTGGTCACGAGATAGTAAAGTCGTGGGAACAATATACTATGTCGTGGCCACGAGATACTATGTCGTGATCACGAGTTACTATGTCGTGGCCACGAGTTACCAAGTCGTGGGCACGAGATAATTAAGTCGTTGGAACGAGATACTATGTCGTGGCCACGAGTTACTAAGTCGTGTCCACGAGATAGTTAAGTCGTGGGAACAAGATACTATGTCGTGGCCACGAGATAGTTAAGTCGTGGCCACGACTTACTAAGTCGTAGCCACGAGTTATTAAGTCGTTGGCACGAGATAGTTAAGTCGTGGGAACGACATAGTATCTCGTGCGCACGAGATAAATAAAAACACACACACACACACACACATGTCACCTTTGTGGCACCGTAAAACCTGAAAAAAGACGAGAATGAAACAATAAACTCATAAATTATTGAACGTGCGAATGAAATCACTTTTTAAGTTTTCCGAATATTGGTATTTATAACAACAATGTATTTATGTTATATGCTCTTCATAAAACATAGGATATTAATAAAGACTAAAATTCTTCTTTTTACTATAAAAACTAGTACAACAAGATCAATGGAAACAAATACTGGTATTTATTTTCATAAATATAAACCATTTTATTAATATTGAAGAAACAATGCAACATTAGTTACGTAGCACTAGTTTTTATCTTGTTTCTCCCACAAATTCCAAAGCTTCTAAATGTCATATTAATGTACAATAAATGCATGAATTGCGCCTGTGTATTGTTCTATCGATACTTTACAATCCCGTTTGAAAAAAAGAAGAGATAAAATAGGTTTAGAATAAAAATATATCTCTGCAATTTTATGTACAAAAGAGATGTTCAGTCTCGTGGAAATGAAAAGTATACGTATTGTGTAAAACACTGTTAAGTAACATTAGGTAGGCCTTAACTAATTATGTACCAAAATTGTTATTTTACAGGTTCAACCTATATGTGGGGCCGCCTTTTAAACTACCCATGCAAAGAAAATTTGATTGTGCTAGAAAAAGATGAATATGAGAAATATTTTCAAATTGAACACGATGGTTCCTGGCATTCATGGGATGATAAAGTTGGGCTCATGCTGTTAAATGTTTTACAGTATAAATCTTTACTGACGACATTAATGGTGCTTTTTTGCTTAATAGTTGTGGTTTGTGTTCGGTTAACCTGCAGCTCGAAACATTTGACTCTTAACGGTTTCAGTCCCAAATAGTGGCGATTTTTTTCTGGATTGTATATTAAAAATGTATGGTTGAAAATAATATAAGATGATAAAGCGTGGTGTGGCAGGGCACGGCATAACATAGCATAGCAGGACATAGGATGGCAGGACATAGCATACATGATAAAGTAGTGTGACACCCCAGTCATCAATCATTGATCGGTTGTTGTTTTTAGCCAAATAATGGAAATAACCGATGACAAAGTACCGATATCACCCACTGGTAACTTCTATTTGCGGAAATTTCAGTTTTATGGATGAAGAAAAAACCTACTAGGATTTGTTATTCTCAATTGGTGAAAATATTTTATAAGTGAACGATTAACTACTACCTGTCTTCAACCGATATCGACGATGGGTCACCGATAAACAACCGATCAAGTAATATTTACCACCGGTAGAAAAAAAAGATGAGAATAAAAATGAAGGATTTCGTCCATAAAACACATGCCCATCACCTACTTTACACAGAAAACTAGAAATAAAGTCTCGCACGATATTTGATTTCAACAGCGAGAAAATTCAAAACGAAATAATCGATTCGGGCCTGGGGTGTATCATAACATAACGTTACTTTAAATGATATACATTTTGTATTTTATAAAATATTGTAATATTGCTCATAATGTATTATGTTCCTGATATATCAATATTTATTACGATTTGCCCCACAAACATTGTTGTTGGGCATCTATATTTATATCACGTTGTCCCATTGCTTCCTTTCCAGATACATGCCAAGTAAGTCAAAGCTCAAAAAGCTACCCCCTTTTCTACTAAGTGCGTCATTGTCAGGGGGTAGTGGGTGGTGCTTGTTATCTTATTTGAAGCGATATTTCTAGTTTTATGCTATTTTAATGTATACATATTTTTGCAATAAAATTCGTATTAACATTATTCTTTTTGCTTAATATTGTACAAGAGAAGGCTCTTTTTACAGCGTCAATATAAGGCACTTAATTCGCGCTCGTCCCAAAAAAAAGTTTGGCCTCCGGAGGTATATGAGCGTTAACCAGTTATTGTTTCTGTATTTGAACTCCTCAAATTTTGTAAAATGCACCATTTCCACGCACAAATGTCAAGTACTCATTGATACGAAATATTTACAGATTGATCACAACAATAGTTTCGAGGCTCCTGTCTCCGTCAGTATAATTAAGGGACATTGTGTTTGTCTGAAAATCAAGACCACAAAATGCCGGCATGGCATAGGCTCTTGCCCGCGAGATGATTTCTTGTGATACTATATAAAAACCGTTCGTGTTTTTCAAAAAAAAAACAACAACAATTTTTATTATAGAAGCTGTAGTTTACAGCAATTTAATCAACTTGACGCTCGTCCAAGGAACATAACCAGCTGATGTGGGCGTGGCATTGGCGTTAGCTAGCTGTTCAGAGATTTATTCTTTCTAAATAAAAAAAATCTTTTAACATTCGTAAAAGGCATGACTTTCCTCAGTCCGCCGTCATAAACTCATTGGTATAATTTCGTTGCGCATTGTATAGTGCAATATCATTGAGGCTATCTTTTACGGCAATATAAGGCCCATAGCGTTGGTCTTAAGAACAAGCCAACAAAATGTTCGCCTGATATAGGCTTTATACAATGTAAATACAAATTCAGAATACGAGCACTGTTTAAAGAACAAAATTGCAACAGATAGTGAACGCGTCAGTTTCCATGTGTTGACACTGAAGTGTTCTGTTTTTAAACACTGAGTGCGTTCAAAGAAAAACTCAAATCTTCAAGTTATTAACACCAAAACATTCTATTTATGAATATCACCGGCATTTCTACTCTACTCTTTAATGCCGCACGTGTTCAAATCCAATGCTACATAATATATTGAACACTTAGAACACGTTTAAAGGTATGGATGTTATAAGACTGGGAACACTTATTGAACACGTTGTGTTCAGATTAGAACACTTCATATCAGAACGTGTTCTTGGATACTGATACTGACACATACATCCCACTAAATGCTGAAAAGGCATTTTTAATGCCATTAATGGGACTCAACTAAAGTTATCTGATTGTCAGGACTGGAAATATTTTCCGAAATGTTTGTACCATTTGATGCAGGGTTGATCCGATTACGTGTGTGCAAATTTTATGATTATTACGATTATTACCTCACCCCGTTTTTTCCAGAATCATCGCTTTTATTGTGCAAAATGGCCAAAAAAATGGAAGTCGTTGCAAAGCTTTTCATTTAAATCAGACTAGTAGTCCCACAAAAGTTGATTTTTAATTAAAATTCTAAGCATTTTTCTATCTTTTTTATTCTTAGCAGATTTATCAAATCTTAGTGTTTGATCTATGAAAAAATTTCATTTTTATATATTTTTAGGCTTTTTGACCTATGTGAAGCTCCTTTAAGCATTTTAAACAAAAATATTGCAATATCATTGTTATACATATAGTACTTTATACTAAAATGCATTGTCAATTGTACATATTTGGAAAAAGAGAGCCATAATCTAATAACTGTAATATCCATTATTTGTAAATTCCAACAAATAATGATAATAATAACCATGAAAAATTGCACTGCAACCAACGTAAAAAAAACAATCCATTTAGTTTTTAAAAGCGGCCTATAATGGCCATTCTTACGGTTTAATATGTAATGTTTAGATAAATCGTTTCATATAATTGTAATTGTCAAATCAAAAGAATTAAGGTGGAAAATGAAACCTGACGACGATAAAATACATACACAATAAAGAAACCCCTCATGACCTCTAATCTTATGTTCCTGAAGTTGGCAGCCTGAAGTTGGCAGCCCAGCAGCCTGAAGTTAGCAGCCTGAAGTCAGCCTAAAGAAAACTAAGAATAGTACAAACATGAAAATGGTCGGAAATACATCAGTAGCACTTCTTTATATCATTCCACGCCTTTTTTTCAATATCGTGATCTTTATTTTTTAAGATGTAGAACTTTATCTTAACATATTTTTTTCATTCTGACGCTTCGAAATTTGTAAAGTTAGCAACCTAGCAGCCCACAAGCCTAGCAACCCAGCAGCATAGCAGCCCAGCAGCCTAGCCGCCTAGCAACCTGAAGAAAACTAAGGATAGTACAAACATAAAAACCGTCGGAAATGAATCGGTAGCACATACTTTGACTATTCCACGTCTTATTTCAATATCGCGATCTTTATTTTTTGAAATATTGAACTTTTTTTTTCATTTTGATGCTGCTTGGCTGCTAGGCTGCTAACTTCACAAATTTCGAAGCGTCAAAAAAAAATATAAAGTTTTAAAAAATAAAGATCGCGATATTGAAATAAGACGTGGAATGGTTTAAGTATGTGCTACCGATTCATTTCCGACGGTTTTTATGTTTGTACTATTCTTAGTTTTCTTTAGGCTGCTAGGCTGCCAACTTCAGGCTGTTAGGCTGACAACTCCAGGCTGCTAGGCTGCCAACTTCAGGCTGATAGGCTGCCAACGTCACGAAAATTCTAATCTACCGGTCCGTTCTCTACATTTAAATTAGTAAAAGAGGCGATCTTCTTTTTTAAGAAACGAACGTCACTGGTGCGTTATAAATAGTCCTCGGGACGCTGTTTTGAGGACGGGTTACGGTGAAGCGATGTTTTTTTCCAAGATAAATACTCAGAAATACTGTTTTTTCCAACAGAAATAAAACCTGAAGACCGCTTTAACAGACAAGTGACTAAAACTATTATGAATGAATATGAATAAAATGTATGTGTATTAATAATTGATAGAACGTTACAAAAACCACTGTTAAGATTTGTTTAAGTTGTAACAAATACTCATCACAAATCAGGGGACCATGATAAATGTGCTCATACACCATTGGCTAGATGACCTATTATAAGTGTACTAAGTTTATCATCTATAACTAGATAATTACAATCAGTAGACTATTTTCATTGAAATCAATTGATCATTAATTGTGTAATAATATGGCAGACATTAATAAATAATCCTGGTTGAAAAAAGAAACACATTTTTGTTTCATATTTTATCAGTTTAAGTGCAAATAAGGAATGTACTGTATTGACAGTACTAGTTAAAAGCATGACCGTGAAAAAATTAATGTACCTAACAAAGTTAATTTTAAGGAGTTTAGTACAGTAAGATTCAGGTAATAAGACACCATTTGGACCGGCATAATGTGGTCTTAATATTGAAGTGGTATTTTTTATAGATTCCGTTTCCTAAACAATGAATAGTGACTGATCACTGATGTCTTAAATTGTAATCTGATGATCATAGAATTTAGACAACTTTTATACCCTATGAATGTATAAATATTATAATGGTAGAAGTTAGTTTTCTTGTCGATTAAAAACAATTTGACTGGACCCAAAACCTTCGTAAACCGATATAACAAGACATCTTCAAAAAAGATCGTGCACATGCAATCTTAAATACAGATCTATAGATGTAACAAAATTCTTAGATATAACTTTTGTCATGGTTTAAAAAGTAATTTTTGCCTCTCGTAATAAAAAATGAAAAAGACAAAGATTTGGTACAGATAAATTTACCATTGTGCAGTGTTATTTTAAGCTTTTTGCAATACAACAATAAATGCAGAATAGAACTTGTAAGAACACCGGTTCAAGTGATGCATTTAAAAACATACGTTGGCATTACTTATATGAACCATCAAAACTTGTGCCGAAAGTACATAATAATTGGTTGAAATTGAAGTCATCTTAATCGGTATTATAAATTGACGACCATAAAGCACATTGTATATCGATTTTCATTTAGCAATCGAGATGCCATGGACCAGAGCTACAACACCAGCATGAGGTGGATCTAACACGCCACAGAGAAGTTTATTCTAGAAAGATTCAATTAAAATTTAATCTCAGATCATAATTTTTTATATTTTGTGTCGACCTTTAATCTACACGCATGTTTGCTTGTGTTTTTTTCTGTATTAAAGGTATTATACTATATGTGTTATTATTTTTACAGTTTTCCAAATTCCATTGATGCAAAGGTCACGTATCCAGTGTGTCTTTTTTTGAGAATGTAACAGGCGTTCGAAGTGAGAAAATATAACAAATGAAAGTATAAAGGCATATGCTACAGTTACAAAGACATATAGACAGACTGAAAACTGTATAATAGAATTTGTTTAAACTTTAAATGAGCATAAATTAAAAGCATTTTTTAAATATGCACCGACATAATTTTACTAGTATAGACATACATGTATGCAAAGTTGCACATCCGTACAGACTGAACCGACTCTGTACTTATGGCTACAAATGTAACTAACTTTAGAAATTTTTATCTTGATATTCAAAGAGTTCTAAAAAATGTAAGCTTGAAAAGTGCATTTAACAAATTCAGCAGGTAAGATAAGTACAGTCTTATCAGTGTCAGAGTTGTCAGATATTCAAGTTTAATATACTTTTTCTTCACAAGTAGAATTAGTCGAATATAGAAAATTAAATGCGTACTTTGGCAAAAATGCCCCCAGGTTAATATTTGAAAACAGTGTGAAATATATCTGCAATACATATCAAACGTTTATGAAACGTTAATGTTTTGCAAAAATAAAATAATTCTATTATATATAAAGAATGAAAAATAGAAAAAACTGTAAACTCAAAATTTTCCAAGAAATTAAATATGATATTTTTAAAATTTCATTGCGGACTTCAAAGGACGTAAACTGATATCCCGCTTGTTTTGCGTTACTATTGTTGTATATAAACCTATTCAATACATATTTAAGTTTAGCCTGCTTATTAACAATAATAAGAAAATGGCATATTTAAAGTCTGCCCTTTTTTAAAAGGGCGGACAACTCTTTGTCCCCTTCTCGTAAGAGAAGGGGAATCCTGTGATTCGTGTATGTGGTCACACTGTCACTTTCCTAACAACATGTCCTCGATGCATGTATGTGGTCGCATGGTCGAAAATCTCTAATAAAATGACATTCTCAATGGTGTTTGGTACGGAAAAATGTGGGGCAAAACATTAATATTCTTTTTAAAAAAAAAACCAGATGAAATCGTAATAAAGAGTCTGAAAGCCTAAGAAGGACTTTTCCACTTTTAATTTAGAGCTATAAATGCCTAATTAGACCTTTCTATCTTAAACTGAAACGTAAACGGAAACATACTTCGTAATAGCAGTAAATCTTAGGGGTTTTCTCAAACGTAGTAAACCTTGTATTAATTACTCAACAAAATCACAGGGTTTCGTATTTTCTAAAGTGACATTCGTCACAAAGAGATGAAAAGATACATTCCACTGATAATGAAAATAAATATATTGACTGTTCTACAAAATTTACTACATAAAAATTTCTTTGGTTAAAATAATACGTCACATCTCTGCTTATCACATTAGAAACTGCTTATTGAATGTATTTTGTTGACTAACATCTTAATCAAGTATCTATTTTATTAAACGTGTATATGTGTGTATTTTATATACAGTTCATTCACATTCCGAATTCATAAGTCGTCATTTTAATGAATCAGTTGTAGCAATTTTCTTCGTCGCACCAAAGAAGCACATACATCAACGACTCGGGGAACTCTAGAATGGCGCCAAATTGAACTAAACTATGGAGGGCGTTTGTTGCCAAAATTCCAGACATGTAAAGTGTTCCTTTTTAAAATGACTTTTGAAAATGCGAACTTGTATGCCTACCATTTTTATTGTATGCCTCTTAATTCAATCTTTTAATTGAAGGTTACCGCCTTTATATAACAAGTTTACATATATATCGTAACAACTGACCTAACATCTAAAACGATAACAAATTTACAAGTTCGTATCTTCCATTGCATGCAATACATACGCATGTTTGTACACTTATAGATCTGTAATATACAAATGAAATGTAAAACTCGAATACGGAAAATAGAGTTTAAGAAAACGTGTTACCATTTGTAGAAACTACAAGAGTACGTTAACACAGTAACATGTTTAAAATGACAAAAGTAGATTCACAAAGTTAAACGATTTTAAGTCAAGCATAACGCCCCGCCCTCTCGGAGTATTTACGAACTTCTATTGCGGACAGGTATAAAACGGCGCCTCTCCCATAATTTTTAAATAAAACAGAAGGACAACATACGGCATTTTTCATAACATATATATGTTACATTTGTTACAAAAGTTTTGTCACTAGCAACATCACTTGAAAATTGCTGATTTTACCATTTATGATGAAGATAACTTGTGCATTACCTTATTATTTAACATCGTGTTCTTATCAGATACAAATTATTTATCATTTTAGTGATTAGCCTGTCCGTGCTATGCCTAGTGCCCTGTCCTGTGTTTTGTTTGGGGTCCGCTTGGGCTTCTTGCCACTTGTTCTTGATGCTGGGTCATGTAGGGTTGCGTTCATTGAGCGCCGCCTTTCCTTGTTAATCTTGTTTATCATATACTCCTGAGAAACATCGGCGATTTGGAAATTTTTAGGGGAAACAATGACCAACTTCAAGGGAGTAATTTTATTGATAATGTAAAAACCATCCAATATTCTTATTGGTATCCTTGAAAAATGTATTGGCACAAATTTCATTTTCAACAAAAGCTATGCAAGTATTTGCAAAAATAGGATTTTAAAGCGGCCACCGAGATTTCCTTTCCGAAATCAAGAAAATACTTATCCGTAGCACATTTGTACAATCTTTAATAAGGTATTTTCAGTATGAATTTATAAAAACTTTTTGCACTTGTTCATTATCCCTCATGTACAGACTCAATCAAACCGAGTCTGCAATTCTTATGTAATTTTGTAGTGATTAATGCTTCCGAGGGATCACTTTGTTTCCAGATTTTAATACTTCATAACAGCAGGTGTCAAGTGCCGTGTGGCAGCTGTAAAAAGTTGCCCCGTACTTCACTTCAGTGTTTTTCTGGTCCTTCGGGATCATTGATGCCAGCGCTATTAAGTGTTGAGAATTGAGTACCGTTCAAGCCAGTGCTAGGGGGCGTGAGGGATGTTGCACTTGTTCATTATCCCTCATGTGCAGACTCAATTAAACCGAATCTGCAATTCTTATGTAATTTTGTTGTGATTAATGCTTCCGAGGGATCACTTTGTTTCCAGATTTTTAATATACTTGTTCAAAGCTTATGGTCTTAAATTTCATTCAATATTCAATTTCCTTTTAGAATAAAGTATCTAAAGGAAGCGACGTTATTTTTTTCCGAATATATGAGTGTGGATTTAAGAGAAAAAGAATAAACAACGATAAATTAGAAACAATCTTTTTTTAATACTTCTACATAATTAATTTTCATTTTTAAGGCATCACTAGAAAGTTCATAAAGGATTCTTTTACTTGAGTCTAAAATTATCAACGCCGCATTTCCTTGATGATCTTGTTTATTATCAAAATTGACCAAGAAATAAAAAAAGTAAGTAGGGGGCACCATGTTTTTCTTACTTAATTTCAGAGTGTGTTTTTTTTTACTTGGGGATAATATGCCGTTTTTCATGGTATGGCACTTACGTGTCACATTGAAGGTTCCATGATAATCGCCATATTAACACATCTGCGGATGTTTCAAAATTGTACCAGTTCATGTTGAATTTTGCTTAAGCCGGTGCTAGGGGGCGTGGACGATAACTTGCTCTTTCCATTACCGTCCATGAGCAGGCTCAATCAAACCGGGTCTGTAACATTCTCAATTTTGTCGTTTTGAGCGTTCTTTAGGGATTCTTATTTTTTCTATTTTACAGAAAGTAACATGATAAACTTTGTAACGAAAAGTTAATTCAGTTTGATTTAATTCATTTTTAATTTTAGGCATTATATAATTATATATCATAAATCGTATGAAGCACACTTTTATTTCAATCCCAAATTATCAAAATATATTACGAACTTAAAAAATAGTTTGGAGGGAACGCCGTGTTTTTCTTACCAATTCGAGAGTGTTATTTTCAGAGTAAAAAAAAAACTAAAAATTCAATACATCTATTTAATTCATTTTAATTTCCGAGGCACTAATAGAAAGCTTCTGGAGTAATCTTTCATTTGATACCAATAATATTGGACTTTTTATAGAAATAAAAAAAAAGTTAGAATGGACGCCGTGTTTTCCTTCACATTATTGAGAAATAGGAGAGAGGCGACGGGTATTATACCTGTCCGTACATTTCCGTGATAGAAGATCGTAAATACTCAGAGAGAGGCGGGGCGTCATGCATGACTTAGAATCGTTTAACTTTGTGAATCTACTTTTGTCATTTTAAACATGTAACTGTGTAAACGTACTGTTGTAGTTCTACGACTGGAACACGTTTTATTAAATTATATTTTCTGCATTCGAGTTTTACATTTCATTTGTGTTTTTCAGGTACAGATATATATCTACAAGTGTGTAAACATGCTTATGTATTATATGCAATGGTAGATACGAACTTGTAAATGTGTTGTTGTTCTCCATGTTAGGTCAGTTGTTAAGATTTACATATAAACTTGTTATTTAAAAGCGGTTGCCTTCAATTAAAAGAATGGATTAAGAGGCATATCATTTGCTGTGCACGAATGCAATAAAAAATGCTAGACATACATGTTTGCATTTTCAAAAGTAGTTTTCAAAAAGAACACATTACAAGTCTGAAATTTTGGCAACGATCGCCCTCCATACTAAACGACCTGTATTTCTTTATCTCCCATATAGCATGTTCAACTAAAACTCTATATTTCTGAATATTCAATAAGCCTGTTAATCTTTCTGCATTTTCTTTTCTCTCGAACATTACGTCTGTTAATTTGCTGTGCTGTATATGGGGTCATCAGGGGATGTCGATTAGGATAAATTTTATCTCCTAGAAGAACACATTCCCCTGGAAATGGAAGTATGTCGCTGCCAATGTCTGGCATAAGATTTAATTGCTGAACATCATTTAGATGACAGGGAAATCCTGATTCAATATGACAAACGTCACCATCGGAATCCACAATAACTTGCGTATTGATAGAGTGGAAGTGACGGCATCCAGAATAAAATTGTTCCTGTGGCACATTCATTGGTCGCAATATTTCGTGTGATGTTCTATCTATTGCACCAACTGCGGGGTACAGTTTATCCCAATTACCACGTTTACTAAGCCACTGATCTATTGTAGGCCAAGTAATGTAATGCGAAAATGCTGCGTAAAATGTGCGTATCATTATGCGAATTTCAACATGTACATATGCGGTGCACACATTGAATATTGCTGAAAGTGTCATGAGAGTTGGGTAACATCGAATCCATATAACAAACAATAAGATTCTGTTTACTGGAGACAGTTTGTGACGACTGTTATTCCTTAGGTTTAAAATGTGTAACATATCTATTAATGTTTCTGGTGTTTCACCTGTAAGATTATAGAAATTTTACCTATTTGCAGAGAATATTTGGAAAACGTTTCTTCCGGAATATATATTAGAATCATTTGAAAATAAACGGTAACAAATATCTAGAACAGGGTCTAGAGGTGGCATCACTACGGTCACTAAACATGACCGAACACGATTGATATACTCTGAAGCATCTGGTGGGGGTTGAACTAAAGCAGGTAGTGCTGCTAAAAGTAGTCTTCGCCTGCTAACGTCCATTCTGAAAATTGAAAAACAATGTAAACAATAATATAGCAGCGAAAAGTAAGCCACTTTTGACAAACGTAAATAATTGGTATTGACGAAGAACAGTTTTTCCCGCACAGAAGTATTATTGTAAGAAAATCATCAACTTTCGAATACCTGTGGTTTAATATGTGGTTGTTATATACTAAGTATAATTCTAACGCTCGAAAATTTCGTGCAATTTACAATAAGCCAATAAGAGTTATCTACATAAATATTGTACATACATTTGTAACCGTGATATTGATACAGATGGATGATGAAAACATACATGAAGGTTTATACATATCGAACGTTTTATATATTAAATAATGTATCACATATTTTTTAAAATAAATGATTTACATACTTTCAGAAAAATATTGTTTGTCGCAACGGAAGATAGTTATCGTCTGCACGTTTGACATGAATGGTCGTTATCAAATGAACAGCTCACGTGACATTTTGTTATGCCTCACAAAACATGAAAACGTCTTTGTGTTGAGACTAAGTTATAGCAAGGGATACCAAGATACATTTTTACATACTGATATCAAAAATGACTGAATATAATACAAAGTATATTTCTATTTACTCCTCAACATATCAGCTCAAAAATCAATGTCCTCTGTGTGTCACTTCTTTAACCCCCCTCCCCCCACTTCTTTAAACCCCCCCACTTCTTTAAACCCCCACCCCCACTTCTTTAAACCCCCTCCCCCCACAATCATGATACAGCAGAATGCAAACTTAAAAAGAGGACAACTGCAAATTTGCAAGATTTTTCTGTCTGGTTTTCGTTTACAGCAAAAATGCATGCAAATGTCGTATAAATCTATGTTTTATTATATCAGTTGCATTGCAACGTCGAAGGAAAATTCCTTTTTCAAAGGAAGAAACCTTATTAATTCTAAGGGCATATGAACTTCACCCAAGTAGCTGGGCCAACGTTATTACTGATATCAAGGCAAATATAGAACAACTGTCAACCCCCAGAGCCGGCTGTTTCAAACGTTGCAGCCGGTCAACGAAATCGACCGGCTCATCGAAGGAGGAATTGGCGCTCCCTTGCCGATCAAATTAGAGAAAATCAGGCTCTCTACAAGAGATGCCTGACAAAAAATTTTCCAAAAATACTCCGTGAACTTGGCGTAAGCAGTGATAGTAGTGATGACAATTACGTTTAGTCCCTTTTTTAAACCACATACACATAACTTTAAAAATGGTCATCTGAGTTATCTTTGTTGAAAAATTAACATGACAATAAAGTATATGAATTAAGAAACTTGTATTGTTTTTTTAGTCTATATAAACATTTTGGTTATATTATATCTATTATTGTGTTCAACTTGGTGGTTTATAGGAATAATATAGCAAACATATTCATGTACAAAAACGCTACATATTACAGTTAAAGCTACTGCCTTTTACATCATATTTTCCACATTTATGTTTTGAGAAAACCCCCAATTTTATTCAGTATTACTGAGTCCGTTTACGAAGTCCGTTTAAGATAGAAAGGTCTATTAGGACGTTAATTCTCCTACATAGGCGAGATAAATAAAGAAAACAACCTTACAAGTACAAATGTTGCTGCAATGCAGCAATTGAGAAGCTCCGCGCAAAAAAATGTGCTCATTACAGATACCTTACCAAATTATTCCTACGCACAGGTCATGTTATATTCAGATTAAGTACTATTGTAGATTTTTTCCGAATGTTTTGTAAACCATTTTTTGCATAATTATACTTATCTTATGCACTGTCCATAATTAAAGAGGTGAAAAATATTTAATATAAAAAATGCTTTCACTGATGCCTACCTGGTAAGGAAAGTAATTCCATTTGATACAAACAAGACTTGTAAATGTTATGTGACATGACTGTACTGTGTTCTGTTTGTGACACTACTGTAGTCAGTAACAGAAGATAGATGATAGAAATATCAAAGTCTGTTATAATTGTAACAAATATACAAATAGTAACAAAAGGGACTAATATTATAATATAGTAATATTACATGCATATTTTTCATGTCAAATTAAAAACTAGAAATGTGTCCATAGGACACGGGTGCCCCCACCGCGCCACTGTTCTGTCAATCGTTTTACTAAGTCAAGGGAAATAACTCTACATACTGGTTAAATCCACAAGCAAAACCCCAGGTGCAAATCTAAAATATGCTGAGCAACCTGCCTATAAGGTTTAATGACTATGTCAAATCCTTTTTGAGAAACTTGCGACACAAGTTGAAAATTGCAAAAATTTTCTAAGTGAAGGGCAATAACTCTGAAAATACTAAATAAATCCAGACGAAAATACCCAGGTGCACAACTACACATGCTGATCAACATTCCTGTAAAGTTTCATGACTTTAGGTCAAATACTTTTTGAGTTACATGCGACACAAGTTGAAAATTGCCAAATTTTACTAACTCAAGGGCAATAACTCTGAAAATACTAAAAATATCCAGACGAAAATACCCAGGTGCACAACTACACATGCTGATCAACATTCCTGTAAAGTTTCATGACTCTAGGTCAAATACTTTTTGAGTTACATGCGACACAAGTTGAAAATTGCAAAATTTAACTAAGTCAAGGGCAATAACTCTGAAAATAATAAAAAATTTCCAAACGAAAATACCCAGGTGCACAACTACACATACTGATCAACATTCTTGTAAAGTTTAATGACTCTAGGTCAAATACTTTTTGAGTTACATGCGACACAAGTTGAAAATTGCCAAATTTTACTAAGTCAAGGGCAATAACTCTGAAAATACTAAAAATATCCAGACGAAAATACCTAGGTGCACAACTACACATGCTGATCAACATTCCTGTAAAGTTTCATGACTCTAGGTCAAATACTTTTTGAGTTACATGCGACACAAGTTGAAAATTGCAAAATTTAACTAAGTCAAGGGCAATAACTCTGAAAATAATAAAAAATTTCCAAACGAAAATACCCAGGTGCACAACTACACATGCTGATCAACATTCCTGTAAAGTTTAATGACTCTAGGTCAAATACTTATTGAGTTACATGCGACACAAGTTGAAAATTGCAAAATTTTACTAAGTCAAGGGCAATAACTCTGAAAATACTTAAAATATCCAGACGAAAATACCCAGGTGCACAACTACACATGCTGATCAACATTCCTGTAAAGTTTCATGACTCTAGGTCAAATACTTTTTGAGTTACATGCGACACAAGTTGAAAATTGCAAAAGTTAACTAAGTCAAGGGCAATAACTCTGAAAATACTAATAATATCCAGACGAAAATACCCAGGTGCACAACTACACATGCTGATCAACATTCCCGTAAAGTTTCATGACTCTAGGTCAAATACTTTTTGAGTTACGTGCGACACAAAAGTGCACGGACGGACGGACGGAAGGACGGACGGACGGAAGGACCGACGGACGGACAAACGGACGGACATGGGTAAATCTAAATGCCCGCCACTAACGTGGGGGCACAAAAATGGTTTCTTTCAATACTGAAAGTAGAACACACCCTGGAATGAAAAAATAAGATGAATTTCAAAAAGACCAAATTCAGGATTTTTTTGTTTGTTATACACGCGTTACATGGTGATACAGTATTTATCAATATAATAGAAGACTGTTACCTGAATTTTAGGTAGGTATGAGGAAATTCACTTATATCATATGCGTGCGAGACAAAGATATAGCTATTTGACATTGGTAATATATAAAAAAAACTATTATTAAATTATTTATTGGGAGATCAATATATATTTTTTGTTGAATTGCTTTAAAACCATTCATAAAAAATTACATTTCATGTTCAAACTGCAGATCAAAGTTTCTGTTGTTGTCATGATATCTATCTATAGCCTATCCGCTTTGTCAGCCATGTTTGTTTTCACTAAAGTCTGTCCAAAGTGAAAGTAGGCCAAAATTCATATAACAACAAAGCTCTTATTGTAAAATGATGAACCATTTGAAAGTACACTTCCAGGTTTATATCTTAAGGACAATTATAAACCAAAATATAAATGATAACAATAAGAATATTTACCTTGAATGTGCTACATTTCTGAAGACCAAACACATTTTGTTGCAAAGTTTTATGCACATTTCATGAATGGCAAAATCCTTTTTAAAGTCTGTTTTAGTGCCAACAAAAGCTATTTTTTTGCAGCAAAATACAAAAATCTTTAACCGCCTCCGCGGTCGAGGGGTTAGAGTCGATGACTTCTAATCCAGTTACCTCTCTGGCGTGGGTTCGATCCCCGGGAGATGCTTTGGTAGGTTAGCGCGGAGGAAGGAAGTCTAGTACTGGTGTAACTCTCCAGGAACGATGGCGAGGAAACTACCTGCCTATATGACTGAAATACTGTTGAGAAAAGGCGTAAACTGAAGCAAACAAACACAACAAAAATCTTTCAAAACTTAACTCCAAATAAATCAGTATCTCGTGTCCTTCTAAGCACATGGCCTCCATTATGTTTTGTAAAAAAGTAGTGCAAGAAAACAATCATCATTTATAGCCTTATGAACTACAATTAAAATGAAAACACCATCTAACTTTAAAATCTAACCTTTTTATGTGTAACAGTGAAGTGTGTCTGTTTATCATGTACACAAGAAATAGGTAAATGATGTTTATTTTCATGGTACTACTTTTTTATACATGTCATGGAGGCCATGTTTTTTCAAGGTCAGATAAACAACTTTCCTAAGATTTATGTTGTTGTTTTTTTTAAAGTTTTTTGTATTTTCTGTAAACAATAGCATTTGTTGGCACTAAAATAGACTTTAAATGTGCATAAAACTTTGCAACAGAATGTTTTTGGTCTTCAGAAATGTAGCCCATTCAAGGTAAATTACTTATTGTTATCATTTTTATTTTTGTTTAAAATAGTCTTTGAAACTGGAAGTGTACTTTCAAATGGCTCATCATATAACAATGTGAGCTTTGTTGTTATATGAATTTTGGCCTACTTTCCCTTTGCGCAGACTTTGTGAAAGCAAACATGGCTGACATAGCGAAATCACTTTAATAAGGGTCCATCCGCTCGTACAGCTACAAAATGCAGCTTTCGCTGTCGAGTGCGGAAAAATAACAATTTGCTACTACCTAAGGAAGCGTCCTGGTGTCATTTCATAATGTTCTATAAAAATAATCCTAATTAGCAGTATATAACTCCTACATAGGAGAAACAAACGCCTAATTAGAAGTTAAAACTCTGATGTAGGACTTTTTAACTCCTACGTAGGCACCAGCCGTAACTACCGGTTTAAATAAGATAGGAATTTTACTCATATATAATAAGGAGAAAAAATCTAATAAAAGCTTTGTAACTCTTAAAAAGAAGTTTTAAAAGCTTAATAAGGAGAAATAAAAATACAATTAGTGGTTTAGAATAAAATCTTAATTAGGAAGACTTTCAAAAGCCTAAATATAAATAAAAACCAAATTGGAACGTTCTGAATAAGTTTTTTAAACTTCTAATTAGGACATGCAAAGGCGTTGTTAGTTTTTGACACCAACGCGGTTAAGTTCATATCGCGATTTTCCAGAGGAAGACCTCTGGTGTCCCTCCGTACACAAACGAGAACTTCATTAGAACCATCGACTCTGAATAGCTTCCTCACATGAAATAATAATCCTAAGTTCCTGCGGGCGGTGAGGGGAATGTGGATGGACACAAGTCTAGTTATATTTGCAAGAGGACTCAAAGGAATATTTATCAAAGATGAGTATTATATGAACCAAACATGTAGCGTAGTTACATGCTATAAAGGTATATCAATGTTTTTTACATTTTAATTGAAAAAAAGGATATTTTACGTGTATTGGATTATGATGGAAATTGTGCGATGTCATAAATACGAGGATTGATCAAAAAGTTCTTGGCCGTATGTACTTCCGGTAGTCAGAGAACCCAATAAATGGTCTTACTTTTCAATATAATAGCCTTCTACATCAATGCACTTTGCCCACCTGTGTTCAAACTTGTTTAACCCTTCAAAATAGAACTTTCTATTTTGGTCCTCAAAGAACTCATTGACCGCCTCAATACACAAAACGTCTATCAAGAAGCTAGGTTTTCAGTTATAATTCAGAGGGGGCCAAGTCCGGAGAATATGGGGGATGGAGAAGAATTTCAAAACGGCAGTCAGTTGTAGCAGCCATCGCAACTTGGGATGTGTGAGCTGGCGCATTGTCCTGCAGGAACACAACGTCTTTAGTCAGTTTGCCCCCTCCTTTAACGCGCGATTTCTTGACGCAGACGTCTCATTTCGACTGCATAGTACCTACCGTTTATGGTACGACCTTGCTCAAGATAGTCAATCATGAATATCTCCTGAATATCCCATAAAATTGAAGCCATCATCTTCCCTGCTGATGGCACCCTCTTGAAATTCTTCGGAGGGGGTGAGCCAGGGTGCTTCCACTGCATGCTCTATTTTTGGATTCTGGATCGAAGTGATGGACCCATGTTTCATCTTGAGTTTCGATCCGGACGATTAAATCAGGTTCACCTTCATAGCGAGACAAAAAATATCTTAAAATGTCAAGCCTGGTTCGTTTTGGGTCGTCAGTCAACTGTCTGTGGACCCATCTAGCGGAAACCTTTTACATGCCATAGACATCAGTCAGAATTACCTGAACTGAACTAAAGCTTATACCCACTTCCATAACAATACTTCGCAGGTCTCGCCTTCTGTCGCACATGACCAAATCGTGCACAGCTTCGGCAGTTTCATCGTCGGTGGCCTCTTTTGGCCGCCCAGGCCGCTCTCCGATGTTCTCCCTGCTCCTCTTAAATTTAGCAGCCCATTTTCAAAGTGCTATAGGAAGGAGACTCCTCCCCATGTGTATCCATGAAGTCTTCATGGATTTCCTTGGGGGACATCCCTTTCTTACAAAGGTTCTTAATGAAGGCTCTGATTTCAACTGTCTCCTTTTGGTCTAAATGACACACCCCTGTACTGATCAAAGTGTGTTTTATGTTACTTAATCTTTGTAAAACCGCGTGTAAATCGGTCAGTATTTAACCCTTTACCACATATATACGCGAAACAACGCACTTTCGACCCCCCCCCTTTTTTAGGCCTCAAACAGTGAAAAAATGTCCTGTTTGGGCCCCAAACATAAGTTTTCGTTTGAGAAATGTTGCTAAAAAAATTGAGCACTTTTTCGGCGCCGCCCCCCATCCAAAAGATCTCG
The DNA here is from genome assembly GCF_026571515.1 of Ruditapes philippinarum. Classification (NCBI taxonomy): domain Eukaryota; kingdom Metazoa; phylum Mollusca; class Bivalvia; order Venerida; family Veneridae; genus Ruditapes; species Ruditapes philippinarum. The sequence continues at coordinate 53,690 of NW_026854274.1, forward strand.
CCTTCTGTCGCACATGACCAAATCGTGCACAGCTTCGGCAGTTTCATCGTCGGTGGCCTCTTTTGGCCGCCCAGGCCGCTCTCCGATGTTCTCCCTGCTCCTCTTAAATTTAGCAGCCCATTTTCAAAGTGCTATAGGAAGGAGACTCCTCCCCATGTGTATCCATGAAGTCTTCATGGATTTCCTTGGGGGACATCCCTTTCTTACAAAGGTTCTTAATGAAGGCTCTGATTTCAACTGTCTCCTTTTGGTCTAAATGACACACCCCTGTACTGATCAAAGTGTGTTTTATGTTACTTAATCTTTGTAAAACCGCGTGTAAATCGGTCAGTATTTAACCCTTTACCACATATATACGCGAAACAACGCACTTTCGACCCCCCCCCTTTTTTTAGGCCTCAAACAGTGAAAAAATGTCCTGTTTGGGCCCCAAACATAAGTTTTCGTTTGAGAAATGTTGCTAAAAAAATTGAGCACTTTTTCGGCGCCGCCCCCCATCCAAAAGATACATCAGGGGGTTGCCAGAAGGGGGATGTGCCCCCTTCTGTTAGGGGGGTTTGAAGGGGGGCGGAGTCCCCCTCATCGCCAAGAAAATTTTGGACTTGTGAGAGGCTAAAAATGACCCCAGGTCGATCATAATGTAACGTTTAACCAACGCTGAAAAGCCTTTGACTCTATCTCAATCCCTTGAGCAGTTGCAGCACTTTGAAATAAATTTTGACGGAAAACATCGAGGCAAAATAGTGATTTTTGGCAATTTTGAGATGTCCCCTCGTTGCCATGGTAACAGAAAATTTAAGACTGAGCATGTCTTTACAAAGGCAATGGTCCAGTCAACATTTGTGCCAAGTTTGATTAGTATTGAAGCATTTTTCATAGTTTCATAGCAGTTTGAACTTGTAACAGGAGGCTTTTCAGTGAAAACGGCCATTTTTCACAATATGCTCATGGGGGAAAGGGTTAATCAGCAATAAGATATCGATATAGAAGTATCGTGTGGAAATGTCAGTGTAGTGGCTAGAAGTATATCGGGCTCATACCTCGTATTTATGTTCATAGAATTAAGTTTGATAACAAACAATAAAATAATTATATGTGGATGTTGATGATGAAATGTTCTAGAACAATATATTAGTAAATCATACAAATTTCATATCAAAACATGTAGAACTTGACATAAAAAATTTGTTCAAGAAATATTTTGAAAGAATATCCAGCTGATACGTTTCTGTTGTTTTGTAAATATTTGAAATAATTCTTGAAAAGTGCCCATTAAAGACCATCATAGACTCTTCCACTTGGTCGATCAGATGGAATCAAATTGAACCTTTGATTATTTTGGTGATGACAGCAGAAAGAAATACTTTGGCCCAAGATTCTACGAAGTTTATAAACTACATTTATATATAAGGAATAATGATAAGAGCAACATATTACACGTCCCCTAGTACTGGCTTGAGCGGTACTCAATTCTCAACAATTAAAAGTGCTTGAATCGATGGTCCCGAAGGACCTGAAAAATCAACAACACTGATGTGAAGAACAGGGCAACTTAAGTATTTAGTATTCATATTTACGAAAACACCGAGGTAGCGGTAAGTGGTATAATGTAATGTAATGAAATGTAATGTAGTATTCAGGCCAGAACATCATCAAGGATGCTAAGTTAATCTTCTTATGCCGATATGGTAGATATGACTCTAGACTAGTCACTTCAGAGAGAAAGCTATGAGATACAACGGAATCCGGGAACCAGTCCCTATCTCTTATTGATAAGACCCCTTGGTTTTTTTACATACCCAGTGTATAGCACTGATACATGCAAAGATTACCTTGGCTTCATACAAATACACCTCTGGTTATGTGGGAAACACTGAAAGTGTCTCTGAAAAATCCCAGGATCGAACCCGGGACCTCGGGAGTGACAGCCAGTGGTCTAACCAACTTAGCTATCGCGCCACCTTATAAAATGCAATTATCATGTTGTTAATAAGAAGAGAGAGACTTAATTCAACATGATTCTCGCAGCAATATAAAAATAAATCGGCGATCAGGGATGCACAATTAATTCCCATTGGAAAATTTTACTAAACCTGACATAAATGTTATCTAATTAAAACGGGGTTGTTTTACAAACTTCGTCACAGGACCATATTATGTATTGTTTTATGTTATACTTCGTAAAGACAGCCTTTTTGAAATTACAACCAAGAAAAGTCATTTCTTTATAATTGATAAGTAGATAAGATAATGCAGTATATAGGGTAAAGAATGGCAAGTGCCGACAGATGAAGCCTGATTAACAACGAAGCGGACATTATATATGTGGATGCTTTGAATCTAGCCCATTAAAGGAAGAGCTCTTTTTTCCTCAACACGGACTTTAAGTAAAATATATAAGAAATATGATTGTTCACAATATCTTTTCAGAAACAAACGTCATAGTGATTAAAATGTTATTGGCCGTTTTGTTAGTCGGAACAAAACCAAATTTAGAGTCGAAAGCTAATATATCGTTTTAAGATGTCGTAAAGTAAGTGTAGGCTCAGATGGTAGTATAGAATATAATCATTCAAACGTAGATCTCTACGTGTCTCAAACTTACGCCGATGTTAACACATTTTTACCATAACTCGGCATCTAACAGGCTTTCCTGGATAATTTACCAGTAATCAGTAATTATCATAAATTCGGTCACTTTTTTCGAAGAAACTGGTAATTACTGGTTACAGTGGTTAGTTATCCAGGGAAGCCGGTAAGGTAGATCAAGCGCCGAGATATGATAGAGAAAGATATGTTAAAATCTGCGTAAAAAAAAAACAAAAACAAAAAAACAAACAAACAAAAAACAACAAAAACAAAAATACAGGCAAAAATTGAAAAGAGAAAGATAACAAATTTCTTCGTAAATAACCGACTACATATCCAATGAGATTTTAGTTAAACTTAAGTGCTCTTCGTTCCAAAGTGCCGTTTCTCCTGGTTATAGAATAAATATGCATGATCAATATAATGCTTATATATGACATGTTCTGTTAAGTTATTAAATCATCTCGCGTGAATAGAAGCGATACTTTATCAAGCATATGTCCAATATGTCCAATAGATGCATAAATAATTTTTTCCCGACTCCAAATTACCATTTTTATCGGGTTTTTTTTCTGTTCTCTCTTGAATACGAGAAGCAATCAAACGTTTAAATAGAAAGCTCTTCGTGGCTCCAAAATAAAAAAAAAATAGTACTTTCTAGCATCTTTGAATGGTAAACAAGTTTATTAGAGCCTAGAGATACTTTTGGCCCTCTTCTATTTGGACCCCTTGATCCAGGGTTCCAAATAGAAGTAGATGTTGGGGAAAGGGTCATATCGATGGTCGAAGTAAAAAAACAAGCACACCAAAATATTTGCCAGTGAATCAAAAAAAAACATAGTCTAGATATTCTTTTATTTAATCTTTTAGGCAAGATCTTGAGTTTGAGAGAAATGCAAATACATCTATCATTATCAGTTTACTGTAATTTAACAGTCGATTATATTATGACAAAACACGTGACATTTCCAAAACATATATTTTAATGCGCCGGACTATTTCCCCCTCACTACACCCCATTGCATCCAAACCAGTGCACTTCAGAAAAGGTAAGTCATGTGTGTATGGACTGACCGGGCTTACTATTTACAATGAGACCTTGTAGTGTAGTGGTAGTGCCCTGGTCTATTAACTATACTGGCGCGGGTTCAAATCTCAGCATTTACTTTTTTTGGTGAGGGGGGTATTATATTTTTTCAATGTACGGGTATTTCTTAAATCTTTGTCATGCATATTAATAACACGATAAAAAAACTTTCATTCGATATTAACGGAAACCAATACTGTCTCGAAAAGACGCAAATATTAGTATCTTATAAGTAAAATTATTTAATCAATCATTTCAGCCAAATACGAGATTATAAAATCTGACATAATGGCTTACAACGAAAATTATATATTTATTGCAAGCACGCGTGTCCTGAGCTGTTTGGATGAGGTGTATGTAATGGCGCTGTTAGAGGGACGTCATCACACATTTTGTAGAAAGTGAATTAGGTGTATTGTCTATTTCCATGACAGTGTGTGCTGGAAGATTAGGGAAAGCCACTTGATGAGAACCTCGCCATTCATTTCTCCGTGGTAATCACCTATTGAATACTGTTTTTGCAGTGGAGACGAACACGCAATGAGATTGTCACAGAAGTTGAAGGCATTATTTGAATTGTTGAATTGAATTGTATAGTAACTTATTATATATGCTTTAGCATTCTCGTTAATTAAAACATGGAAAATATGTATATACATGTAATGATTTAAACTTACGACCTTCCGCATTCAAAAGAAGCAACATAACCACTACACTATCAGGCCAGATATTATTCAATCACCTGTTTTCCTCGTAATGGGTTTTCGTATGTGGCTCTTTTCCTGCCACCCCTATGTACTTTTGAATTTAAGATGTCCCATTATCGATCATATTTGAATCGACAGTACCTCCCTTTGTTTGTTTACAAACAATATGCATTGGGGCAGTGTTGTCTAAAAAAGGAGAAGCACAACAACAACAAGGATGGCATACGTAATGGATCAATCGTATAACATTGACTTTGAATAGGAGGCCTCGGACGCAGAGCACGAATACACACCAACGTTATTTGCCTGGGTTATAAGGCAGTGTTCGTTCGCGAGAAAGTAACAAATTGCATATTCCTCAGTATTAAGAGTACATTGTATTTCTCTTTGTGATACCCTCTTCTATTATTTTATTTTAACATTGGCATTTAGTCACATTGATGGCAAACAATAAATAATGACTTAATTTTGAATTTTGCTAACTGACATCATAACATAAACAAACAAAATAGCGGAATTGTGTGACTGAAGATGTTCTAAATATGTCTCCTAATTATATCACAGGTATATTGCGAAGCATAACAGCCAAATATATTAGGTTTGCATTAGACTAATAACTTAAGGAGCGCTAGTGGTGTGGTTTCGAACCCTGTCAGGGGCAAGCCATTGTGTTTTAGTAAGAAACATTACGCTTAGAGCTCAGTACTGGTTGGTTCCAAGTGTCTAAAAGTTTTAAGCTTACTACACAATCGAACTAAAATAAAATATGTATAAACTAATAAGTGTATCTGCCACAGTTATAATATCTGTACAATACCAGAAGAATCTTTAGGATTGTTCAGACTAGTATCTGATGATCCATTGAAAATGCTGAAGATGATGTAATGTTACGACAAATTTCTGAAAAATTATTTGATACTGAAGAATATTGGAACTTTTAGGAGGCAAAAGTATCATAAAATCTGTAGAACCTGATTATCTTTGAAGGAAATCTAAAAATGAGGACAATGTGGATTGGTAGTGAAATGAGGTTTTTCTACCATTTCTAATGACAAAGAATGAGGTAAGAAATCCTGAATTCAATCCTTCAGACATCTTAAACACCCTTCTCTGTGAATTTATTTTGGAGGTTACCAAGAAAGAGGGTGTAGAAAATGAGCTAAGATTTTTTAGAGGCTTCATTGGATCAATTGATCGGCAACCCTTAAGGAAACTGGTTAAAGGATGTCAGAGTTTTGGGACATTGACTTTTCAAAAGGAAGGTAGTCTTGACAAAACTAATGCAACAGCTCAAAAGCATATGGTTGGGAAAAAAGCAAGGGGGAAGTGCTGGACAATTCTACATTAGAAAAAATGTATGAACAAACTAAAACCAGAGAGAAGCAAAACCACGTGACACTAGGTACAGCTACATATCACTATTATATAAAATATAGCCAGGAATATCTAAATTTTGATAATGAATGTCAGTTATAACTGATATTTATTATGTAATATTGTATATTACAATTAATATTTTCAAAACTTGTAATCGGTTATGATATAGATTTTTTATCAATTCAATTAAAATACCAAATATGCCTGATATGTTTATGAAAGATAATAGATACCTATCCAGACTGGAATTTGAACCCAGTGTTATCAACTGCTGAGAACTACATATATTTTAACCACTAAACTATCTGGATGATCAATTGACTGTAATATTACACATCGTAATAGACAACACAACTGTTTACTTATAGTAAACTTAGATGGATTTAGAAATGAAATCTGAATTATGATGGTACAACTTTGTGAATTTTCTCCGGTAATTTTATAACAGAGGCGATTCCCCTGTTGATACAGGAGGCAAATAAAATTATAAAATACTGAGTAACTCATGTTGTTAAACGTTAATGTATTGGTCGTCCTGTATACCTGGTACAAATTAAAAGTGAGAATCAGAAATGTCTTTTTTCTGTCTGTTTTACAAATTCATATAAATCTGAATAAAGTTTGATCCCTTGGAAGCACCAATCATAACAAAATTACATAAAAGATGCAGACGCGATTTGATTGAGTCTGTAAAGGTTTGCGTCTTTCCACGAAAGAATTTTATTTGTCAAGACAAATATGTTGGCTTCGACAAAGACGATGTCATGATCGTCAATGTACAAAGATGGTATGTTGGTCAATATTCTAAGGTACTTTTTTTCTGATTAGGGTTAGGGATTCTAACAAAGTATTAAGCAAGATAGAACATGTTGTAAAAGTATACATTAAAATTCTTGAAAATCGTTAAGACGGACCCGTGCTATTCTGAAAATTTGCTGGATAAGAGTTTGCAAAGTTCGATTAATGTGATGCATTCTTGTTATAAGTGATATTCCATTTCAATTCATACTAAATTGAAATCAATGGCAATCAGTACACTGATGTTATCGATTTAACAAGAGCTAAATGGAAAATTCAAATTCAATTAATGTTAAAGATACATTTTGCCCCAGAAATGACTTATTTTGTCCTTCTTTAGAAAGGGCAGACTTTTATGACCCCGTCTTTGCATTATGTCCTGTCCTATTTTCGGTGGTCCTGTGTTACTGGGTGGCGTTGGGGTTGCGTTCATTGAACGTCGCCCTTCCTTGTAGATCTTGTGTTTTATATTTTATAACGTTTTAATTATAGTTATTGCCTTAAGAAAGTAGCGATGAATGTAAAATGATTTGTCGAGATCAAAGTTATACTTTGACTTCCATACAAAATACTAAACACTATATAACTGTACTTATTGCCATAAGAAGATGGTTCAGGTAATTTGCCTTTGAAGAAATTTTTGGTTACTATACCAGACACCAAACATAAAAAACTTTTGAGAAATAAAAATAATAGCATTTCGGAGGCATATAAAGGGCCTCTAAAGTAGCACAAAATCTAAAACATGCCCTATTTTTATAAACCTATTTGTTACAATAACTCCATTTAGAGTGCACAGGAAGTACTTGAAGGAATTGACCTTTGTTTTGAATGAAAACTCGGTGTATTGAAACATGTTTTTTATTAATGTTAATGTAAAATACTTAAACTAATACTCTGATAATAAATAATCTAATAAATCTTCTTCTTTTGCATGTCATTTTCTATTTGATTATAACCAGTTAAATATGAATGGCACATTTCAAGAACATTTAAACCTTATGGCAATTCCGGCATATGTCGGAAAGAAACGACACCAGTATAAATTGAAGTAAATGTGAACCATCGTGTAACCAGTACAGTATTGCAAATTTTGATGCTTGATATGTTTATAGCTTCATTAAATTAAAAAATAAATAAAATTTCCCTGTAACCGAGTACACTGCGTGTTGTTCTAATTACAAATAATTTTATATTGAAATTCTTTTGATAATACTGTATGATTTGCGGTCCAGTTCTGATTTTCATCTGGTTTTTATCTGAAAAATAGAGCAAAACAGAACCCCTGAAACTTGCCAAAAACTGCAGATTTGAAAATGTTGCAGGTTCGCCCCCCTAGCACCAGCTCAAGCCATAAGGCATAGAAATGGGCATGATGCCAGGACATCTTGGGCTTTTTATATGAAAATGTCACATAACCATTAGAATGATAACGCAGCTTTATAATTAATGAAAAGAAGGATGTTGAACAATTCGGTTTAGCTATAACATGTAAAATAGAGAAAATCCAAAAACGGCAAATTTGAAAATCTTGCAGGCTCGGTTTGTGGCCGGTAATGGTAATTGCAAGCTACCGTCCACGCCCCTTAGCACCGGCTTAAGATACATTTACCGTCAAAAATAAGTACTTTTTTTTTCTTTTTTATAAAAAGCCAAAATGTGTTTTATACAGCCAAAATGTGTTTTATACATTTTAAGAACATATTTTAGGACTGAACATATTTTAGGACTATCATCTGACAAGGATAACAATGAATGTAAAACTATCTGTCTAAAAGTAGCGAAATATACACATATTACTTGTATTTTTGCTACCATAAAAATACTAAATCCAAAAGGTAAAACGAGGCCTCAGTAATATGGTTAGAGAGTAAAAAGTGAAATGATTTCATATTATTAATTATTTTACCGGTACATGAATTTTTAAGGCGCACCAACACAAGTTAGGTCTTATGGCGCCAAAACTTATTTAACCTCGGGTGTTACAAACTTAAAGAAACACCAGAGCTCAAAATCGCCTTACCTGTCGAGCTTAGGAATATATAGACTCCAGTAATTCAAAACCATTTAGACGCCATTTACGATCACGCAGGGATAAACGATAAACGGTGGCTGTAGTTCTAATGCCTAAGTCCTTATAGGTAACCCCTCAGCCACAAGGGGGAGGGGTTAAATGACAACCCTCAGCTACAAGAGGGAAGTTAAAGGCAACCCCCTCAGCTATAAGAGGGAAGTTTAAGTCAACCTCTCATCTACAAGTGTTAGTACCTTTTAGATTTTTTGAGGATAAGGCAAGATACAGAAAGATTCCCTAAATCCAGAAGCTTCTCCTCTGTTTGAATACTTGCTCATCACGACTAGGTGCAGTCAAGGGACATAATTCTGAAAGCTATATTTACAGAGTAATACTATTTGATTCATCAAAATTGCCTTAATTTGAATGTTGCTTATATCGGCAAGGCACAATTGGAAAACAATGGGCATACTTCGTAAAGCTATATTTTCAGACTAATGCCCCTTTTAATCTTAGAATTGATCCTTGTTAACATTTCGTATTTATTGAAATGATTTCAAAACTATAAAAGATAACAACATGGCACTTGAAATATTTGATTATTTTGACAATGCACAGTTGCAAGACAAGGGTCATTATCCTAAATGTTACATTTTGAGGAGTTTTTCTTTTTTAGATATAGAATATTTACATTTTTAAAAATGGGCTTTTGATGGGCATAACCCGTTAAAAGACGAGCGTGTACACCGCATGCGGTGCTCTTGTTTGTAGTTTCATACGGAATTCCCTTACAGTTCAGATGGACTGTTCCGAATTCAAAGCTGGACGAATCCATTGTACGAATTTAGTTGGTAAAAGGATAAAAAAGCAAATATAAACGATGCCCGATGGCGTTTGTATCACGTGAGAAAAGAAATACACATTTTTGTCGATTATCTTAAACGTAAAGATATATCATTTCGCCTTTTTAATAAGTTTATGTATAAGGTAAACAGGCGAAAACAACAGTTCGTAGACAGTTCATCACCCTACCTCACCTTGTTTTGTGTATTTTTTGCATTTGCTTTATAGTTCGCTAAATTCGTCACGTTTCACCGCATAATGTGCATACTCGTATATGTACTAATTATACGATTTATCATTGCTTAATTTCCTATTTATTAAAACAAGTAAACTTTTCTTTTTTGTTGCTAATGATGTAGTTTGTTTTGTTTATTTTCGCCTTTTTTTTTTTCTTTTTTTTTTTTTAATAACGCGGGCCAGTGAAATGAAATGAACAAATCGTTTGAAAGGATGAACGATTGGAAAAAAAGTGGATGGCTTTAAAACATTTAGGAGTCACATTGAATTACACTAGTAGATCTGCTTTCGTTTTTAAATGTTAAATGTCTAAAAGGCAAAGTACTCAATTTCAGTTGAATATAATAATTATGTTCTTTGTGACCATGTGCATTTTGTACACGTCTGATATGAATAAACTATCAATCTTCTTAATTAAGCTGGTATTTGGTATTTACATATTTAAGAAGCCACAATTCATACAATAAATGTACAACATTTTAGAGAATTTTATTTTCCAGGGATCTGCACAGTTATCTATTACGAATGTAAATTTATCAACTTTAAGCAGCTATAAAACGCTTTATCTAATTACTTAGAAGTACTTTTTGATGTTTGCTCTTTTTTCAATTGTTTAGAATATTGTTGTTCTTTAAAAATTGAAAAGAATAATAAACGTAATTCACTTTCGGTTTCCAATGTTTTTCTTTACTTTTTATTTTGCTGTTTGTTTTTTTCTTTTTTGGAGGGCTCCTGGAGGGGTTATAATGAAAACAAAAATGTACATGTCTCGTTCATAATATTTCAATCTACAAACAAACACAATGAAGCGTTCCTTCGCTGAATTAAGATTTTCACCACAATACATGCACATGTATGTCCGGATTGTAATGTTAATAAATAATTAGGAGATTCCCAACCTTCAAGTATTTTGCTTTGTTTTTGCATTTCATAATGATTTGTCTATCCGGTTTTTAAAATCGTCTTTCCGGTTTAATATCAACTTAACGAAACTCTGTAAATGTAACTCCGCTGGTATTGACGCGAACCATTTCCGTGCATTTTAGTCGAATCAATATCTGTAAAACTTAAGTAATCATTTAACAGTTTTCTTTTCACGGTGTGCTTCTGTTACCATTTGCACCGTCATTTGCTAGGTACCGCGCAGATGGGCGTGGGGGTCTTGTGATTAAAGTGTCTGCATCTGAACCTATCGAGCAAGGATCTGAGCTCAACTGTTTCCTCAAATGGAAAATGTTTTGAATATTTTAAGAAAGCTTAAATAACACAAGCTTATTTAAACAAATATGATTTATATGATTTAAATATCCTGTAATTAACACGATACATCCGAGTATGTTAATAATCATAGTTTTAATTTCACCATGTCATTTTCACAGGATTTGTCTTTTACAGTTTTTATCTGTGTTTGCAATATAAATATAAAGTATTTCATTTTAATGCTTGTTCATTATCCGTCGTATTTTCAAGCCGTGCTTTTTTATTTATCGTGTCATTTCTAGCCGTGTTTGCTATTTATCGTATCATTTCTAGACGTGTTTGCTATTTATCGTGTCATTTCCAGCCGTGCCTGTTTTATTTATCGTGTCATTTCAACAGACTTTGCCTTTTTTATAGTTTCGTCTCATCTTGCTGTACAAATGTACAGCATTCAACTTCATTACGTGTTTGTTATTTATCGTGTCATTTCAACGAGTTATCTTTTCCAAAAACAGAACATCACATCGTCTTTTACAAAACATGACTCAACTAATTTGCAATTTGTTATACGATTGATCGTTCATTTTTCCAATTCAAACTTCCCTACGCAATTGTTTAGTATCGACTTTATCGTTTTTAAGTCGGTTGTTATTTAGATATCCATATCCAAGAGAATCACCGAATGACATACGTTGTCTTTGAAGCAGTTCTTCGGCAGTCATCACTATCTTTTTTTCAGAATCTATACATAGAACAATGCTGTTATCCAACATTATAAGTACAATTAAAGTAAAAAATAGTCCGGCAAATTTTGGTACGGCCATCTTGCGTATAACTCAATTAATATGAATATTAAACATTTCATTGAAATCCTGTAAATATTTGTTCAAGTCAGTCTCGACTGATAACAACGACAGATAAACATGATAAGTGGAAAAGTCCTTAGTCGATTGAGACATGTATTTGCTAAATACAAATATACATTACACATCAGTTCATTTAAAACACTCGAAACAAAAAGTTAAAGAAAGCGTCAACTTCCAGTTAAAATTGACCAACACGATGTATGTATACAGCTATAAGCAAATCATTTTTAATGACAATAAAGATGAAAAAAATGTTTGTGCAGTGGAGTATATCATGTCGTTTGTTTGTATAGTTGGGTGACAAGTACGGTTAAATGAATATAATGTTGTCATACATCATTATTGAGTTTTTTTCTTTTCTTTGTAGTTAAATGTTATGCATATAAAAAAATCTAAAGTTTACCCTTCTTAATAAATCATTCTTAACTAAGTTTGAGCCATAAACACTTCTTAATTCATCAGAACGTAGTTTTTAGCCATGAATATTTCTTGAAATACCTTTACTAAGTTTGAGTCATGAACACTTCTTAAGTCATCAAAACGTAGTTTTAGGCCATGAATATTTCGTTGAAATACCTTTACTAAGTTTGAGTCAATGAAACACTTCTTAATTCATCAAAACGTAGTTTTAGCCAAGAAAATTTTCTTGAAATACCCCTTTAACTAAGTTTTGAGTCATGAAACACTTCTTAATTCACAAAACGTAGTATTTAGCCATGGGAATATTTCTTGAAATACCTTTACTAAGTTTGAGTCCATGAACACTTCTTAATTCTTCAAAAACGTAGTTCTTTAGCCTGAATATTTCTTGAAAGTACCTTTACTAAAGTTTGAGTCAATGAACACTTCTTAATTCTTCAAAACGTAAGTTTTTAGCCATGAATATTTCTTGAAATACCTTTTACTAAGTTTTGAGTCATGGAACACTTCTTAATTCATCAAAACGTAGTTTTTAGCCATGAATATTTCTTGAAATACCTTTACTAAGTTTGAGTCATGAACACTTCTTAATTCATCAAAACGTAGTTTTTAGCCATGAATATTTCTTGAAAATACATTTACTAAGTTTGAGTCGTGAACACTTCTTAATTCATCAAAACGTAGTTTTAGCCATGAATATTTCTTGAAATACCTTTACTAAGCTTGAGTCATGAACACTTCTTAATTCATCAAAACGTAGTTTTGGCCATGAATATTTCTTGAAATACCTTTTTAAGTTTGAGTCATGAACACTTTTTAATTCATCAAAACGTAGTTTTAGCTATGAATATTTCTTGAAACCTTTACTAAGTTTGAGTCATGAACACTTCTTAATTCATCAAAACGTAGTTTTAGCCATGAATATTTCTTGAAATACCTTTTTAAGTTTGAGTCATGAACACTTTTTAATTCATCAAAACGTAGTTTTAGCTATGAATATTTCTTGAAACCTTTACTAAGTTTGAGTCATTAACACTTCTTAATTCATCAAAACGTAGTTTTAGCCATGAATATTTCTTGAAATACCTTTACTAAGTTTGAGTCATGAACACTTCTTAATTCATCAAAACGTAGTTTTTAGCCATGAATATTTCTTGAAATACCTTTACTAAGTTTGAGTCATGAACACTTCTTAATTCATCAAAACGTAGTTTTTAGCCATGAATGTTTCTGTAAATACCTTTACTAAGTTTGAGTCATGACTTTTCCTTGAAATATCTCAACTGAAATTTATCAACTATGGCGATTTTCATTTTTTTAATTTCTTAAAAGATTTTTTCCCTTTGTTAATACGATAAATGTACAAAATTTTAGAGAATTTTATTGTTTTGCGATTTATTTTCAAGGGATCTGCACAGTTATCCATTATGAATGTGAAGCTATAAAACTCTTTATCTAATAACTTTAACTTGGACGAACTTTTTGATGTTTGATTATTTTTCAATCATTTTAAACTGTTTTAGATGTTTTTTTATAAAAAAAAAATGAAAAAGATAATGAACGTAAGTCACTTGCAGTTTCCAAGGTTTTTTTGTTTTTATTTCTTTTTTTTTTTTTTTTTTTTTTTTTGGTGTAGGTGTTTTAATGAAAACAAAAATGTACATTTCTCATTCAATATATTTCAATCCAAAAACAAGCAAACAAACACAATGAAACGTTTTTTTTCCGCCGAATACAATACGTGCACATATCTGCATTGTAATGTTAATGAATAATTAGGAGATCCCCCAACCTTCAAGTATTTTGCTTTTTTTTTCGTTTCACAATGAAATGTCTTTCCGGTTTTTAAAATCGTCTTTCCGGTTTAATATAAATGTCACGAACGCTGTCAGTGTTACTGGTATTGACACGAACCTTTTTCCGTGTTCTCCCTTATCAGTCAGATCAATATCTATAAATCTATAAATCTTAATTTAAGAGGCATCATTTAACAGTAATCTTTTCAAGATTTGCTTCCATATCCTCCCCTGTTTTTTTTGTTTTTGTTGTTTTTTTTTTTTTGTGTGTTATATACGCGGGGAGGTGCGTGATGGCCGTGTTGTTTAAAGTGTCTGCATCGGAACCTTTCGAGGATGGATCCGAGCTTTACTGTTTCCTAAAATGGAAAACGTGTCGATTATTTTAAGAAAATTGTAACACAAGGCTTATTTAAAACAAATATTATCTTAATATCCTGTAACTAACATGGTTTGTTAATAATCATAATTTTTATTTCACCCGTGTCATTTTCAACCGGATTTGTCTTTTATAGTTTCATCAGATTTCATTATCTTTTTTCTATATAAATCTACAAGTATTTGGCATTTCAATGGGTGTTTGTTATTCGTCGTGTAATTTCCAGCCGTGCTTGTTTATTTATCGTGTCCATTTCAACAGACTTTGTCTTTTTTAAAGTTCATTTTCAAACAATAAAAAAAAAAACATGCTATACAAATGTCAGTATTCCATTTCATTGCGTGTTTGTTATCCGTGGTGTAATTTCCAGCCTAGCTTTGTTCATTGTTGTGTCATTTCTAGCCGTGTTATTCATCGTGTGTTTTGTTATCTATCGTGCCATTTCGAACGAGTTATTTTCCATTAACAGAACATCACAGTATCTTTTACAAATTCAACTAAGTTGAATTTGTTATACATTGATCGGTATTTTTTTCCAATTCAAACTTCCTCCTCGCGATATTTTAGTATCGACTTTATCTTTATTAAGTTGGTTGTTATTTATTATATGCCATATCCAAGAGAATCACCGAATGACATACGTTGTCTTTGAAGCAGTTCTTCAGCAGTCTCACTATCTTTTTTTCGGAATCAACACTTAGAACAATGCTTTTATCCAATAAAATGAGTACAATTAAAGTAAAAAAAGTCCGGCAAATTTTGGTACGGCCATCTTGCGATAAAATTAATTAAATATGAAATTATTAAAAACATTTCAATTGAAAAAATCCTGTTTTAAATATTTTGTTCAAAAAATTTTTTAAAAAGTCTCGGACTGAAAAAAAACGACAGAAAAACAAAATTTTTTGGAAAAAAGTCCCTTAAAATCGATTTTGAAAACGTATTTGCAAAAAACAATAAAAACATTTACCATCATTTTAATTTTGAAAAAAACTTCCCAAACAAAAAAATTAAAAGAAAAACTTTAACTTCCGTTTAAAATTGACCAAAACCCAATTTTTGTTTTTAAAAAAAAAGCTTTATAAGGGAAATCATTTTTTTAAAAGACAAAAAAAATTTTAAAAAAAATGGGTTTTTGGCAGTGAAGTATTTTTCAATGGTCGTTTGTTTTTCAAAAGATTGGTGACAAGTAACCCGGGTAAATGAATATTAATTGTTCCCTTTATCATTTAAAGGTGGGTTTGGGATTTTGTTGGATTTTTATCTTTTTTAGGTTTTTTTTTGGGGAAAATTTTAATGCAAATAAAAAATCTTTAAGGGCGGCCCCAAAGGGTAAAAAATAAAAATGACCGGGCCCAAAAACCCGCCAAATTTTGCGGATTACCCCCTTAACCGTTAAAAAAAAATAAAACAAAGTTTTAATTTAAAACCCCACCGGCTTTTTATGGGGCATAAAAAGTGAACCAAAAATAAATTTTTAAAACGAGAAAAAAAGAACAAAATACAAATTTTGGAAAATAGAAAAGTGTTTTATCCTAGGGGCAAATTTATTTTAAAAACCCCCAAATTTGGGAAAGGAAAATTTTGATTAATTTTAACTTAAAAAAAAAAAAGCCTAAGATCAATTATAATTTCAGTTGCAGTTCTAAATGCAAAAAAGAAAACATTAGACAGGAATGCGCCCTCAAGGCCCCCCCCCCCCCAGCCCCCCCCCCCCCCCAAAAAAAAAGACTTTAAAAAAGGCAACAGTAAGAAAGCGCACCATAGACCTCGAACACATCAGGTCAATTTTCACCCTTACCGACTGTGCTACTGAGCACGTTTATCATTTTCATTTTTTTAGGAGATATTTCAGGACTTTCACTAACATTAGTTTTTATAGTCTTTTTATTTTATGCTTTTCAGTGAATTACTGATTTATCCGTGAAAATTATATTTGATAATTTCACAGGGAAAAATTATAAAAAAAAAATTATTTCAACACTTTTTTAATGACCCGAAATCTACTTTCTTTAAGATTTTCCCCCCATGTGGTACCTCAATTTTATTTGTGCTGACAATTCTTGACAATGTCAGGCCTGTTTTAGAGAAAAGCAAAACTGAAAATTGATAAATAAGTAATAAAAAAGAAAAAACTTACTTCTATTAATCAAAATTATCCAATCACAAATATCGTCCTCTTATTTTTTTTTTTGTTTCATTTTACAGTCTGATAAATACATCCTTCCACCATGCAAAACTTGCTCTTGATGACATTTGGGCATATTTAAGTTTCCTACGAGCAATAACTCCGTATGCTTTTATGAAAACTTGAAAAGCAATGACAGGCCATTAGCCCGAAGAATAAGTAAAAAGCCCAGCGTTCGTAAGGCAGCCTTTCAACAATTCCAAGTTTCCAATTTCCTAGCCAGCTATTTAAAATGTTTACACATCTGTCAAAAACTTATTTATTGTCGGTTTTCAAAACCTCAAAAAAATGTTTTTTTTCTTTTAAAAAAGGGGTATGGGCTAACAAATCCAAAATTATATCCCTTTTGAAAAAAAACACAATTATTTTTTCCCCCCGTGAA
>NW_026854275.1:0-52480 GCF_026571515.1 Ruditapes philippinarum
TTATCCTTTTTTGCCAAAAACATTATATAGCAGTCAAAACCTCGATATTTTTGGTTTATAAAAGAAAACAAGTAAAACAAAGTGGGAATTTCATAAAAAATAACTATGAGAATTAAAAAAAATTATAAAACTACTTTTTAAACAAAAAATTTTAACATGAATTTTACATCTTCCAAAAAATTTAACTAATTTTTTGCGAATTTAACGGTAAAGGGAAAAATTGTGGACGTTTAACGTTAAAATTTCGCATTTTTAAGGGGAAATTTTTTGCGTATTTTGGGCGGTTTCGCATTTTGCGCAAAGGTGCGAATTTTGGCAAGCGACATTTGGGCGTTGCGACATTTAACGGCGCCACAAAAATTCACTATTGGGCGGGTTCACTTGGGAAAAGATTCATGTTGGACGAGTTTTATAATGGGAACAATTAAAGTGGAACAAGATTCACTGGTGGGAACAAGATTCATTTGGTGGGAACAAGCTTCACTGGTGGGAACAAGGTTCACTAGTGGGACGAGTTTTCACTAGTGGAACAAGATTCACTAGTGGGGATGAGCTTAACAGGTGGAAACAAGATTATTACCTAGTTTGAACGAGCTTCACTGGTGGGAAACAAAGATTCACTTTGTGGGAACAAGTTTCGACTGTTTGGGAACAGATTCACTGGTGGGAACAAGCTTCACTGGTGTGGACAAGATTCACTGGTGGGAACAAAATTCACTAGTTGGGACAAGCCTTCACTGATGGGAAACAGATTTACTAGTTGGGAACAAAGTTTCAACTGGTGGGAACAAAAATTCACTAGTTTGGACGAGCTTCACACGTGGGGGAACAAGATTTCACTGGGTGGTACGAGACTGTCCATTGGATGGGGACGTGCTTCACAAAATACATTCTTGTCAAAAAAAATTCTTTTTGTGGTAAGTTCCTAATCTTACAACCCTGTTTATTTTTACTTTTAAAGGAACTCCACAGGAGGATCCGATAGCCTTAAATAATGAAATTTTGGAATTTTTTTTCCTTAAACCAAAACTGCCGGGTACATTTAAATTTGAAACGGAAGCAATAGAATGAAATATACATAACACAGCAATTAAATTATAATCGATTTTTATGCGATTTTTGGCTCCGATTTGAAGTCGAAAGCGCATTTAACCGCTTTTCATTTACTGGGCCAATTTGCACATTTCTGGAAAACGGAGAGAGCGAATGATCTGAGATTTTGTACATGAGTTATTGGTCCAGACATCTAGTTATACAAAAATATGGAAAAAATATTTTCGGTCCCTTCACGTCAACAAACCTCAGTGGAGTCCCTTTAATATACCTTTTTCACCAACTTGCTAGCATAAAAGCTTATATAGTTTATCACATATATGTTGAAAGAATGCATTGGATCGGGTATTTGCGACAAATATTTTGTTACTCATTCAACGGAAACTGACTTACATATACCTACATACAATGCATTTATTTTAGATATTGTCTTTAAAAAAAGCATTGAAAATTGTGTATAGATACACCAAAACAAAATAGCTCAATAACTTCGTGGTAATAACATTTTACTTACAAAACTCAATTGAGAATTATTAATTTTTACAGCCTGTCGCACTCAGCAAAACACGTCAGAAATGCGTTTGGTAACCTTATAAGCCCCACAACAATTCTGTGTAGTACCTGCAAGTATGGTCTGATTAGTAACTGTTATTTTAAATCCCTTTAAAGGGGACTATTTATACTCGTTAAATATAATCTCAAATTGGGCGGACAAAAAAAAACCAACGGTTCAAATATCAAATATTGTATGTATAAACATAGTAATATGTGTCAATAGCACTTTTTAAATGCTATCAAAGGTGTTATCATTGAAAAATTAAATATTGACGATGCATGAACAACACAGTCCTTTATTTCTAATCAATTAATTAATCGCGGTATTTCGGATTTCCATTAATAAACAATGCGATATTTTCATTTTCTGAAAACAAGTATTGTTGAAGTTCCGAAATTGTATAGCAATTATTTAATCAAAGGGATACAACTGCTGCATCCGATACGATTTTCACCTATATGAGGATATACGGAAGCTTTAGATAACAGGGGATGATAGAATGCGCTACACACGTCAATTGTTGTACAACCCAATATTACGACCTTGAAATATCGTAAATCAATCACTTAAGGAAGTTAAGGCAGAACTTTTGTCTTGCATGATTTTCGGAAAACGACCATAGTTTTAGTATACACCTTACGTATATTATTAAAGGGTGTATTATTAAAACGTACTTGTGACAATAATTATTGTATAGATCAGTGTCATCTATGATAAGATCTAGAGCGTTTTTCGAAAACGTACGCAAACAATTACAAAAAAAAAGAAAAAAAAAAGAATGTAATTTTATTTACTCGATCTGTAAAAACTAAATATAAATTTAAGGCTTCGGTGGTTTTCTTTTCGAAAAACGGATCATAAAAATATTATGATATGTTTTCATGTTTGAAATATTCTATTTTTATTCATGATGAATAGACATAAATGTTGAAACATTGTTTGATCATATATTTTTGAAAATCAAGTTATTCGGTTTACTTCAGCATGCACGTTCTTTTTATAGTTAAGAGAATTTTATAGATCTAATAGAAAGTCGTGTGTTTTATAAATTAACTAAACAAATTTAAAAAATAAATAAAATAAAAACATGTTAAATGGGAATCTTGGAAGTGACATTTTACGGATATATATTTGTGGCCCACACAGCACGGGTAAAACGACGTTATTAAACGATCTCAGACCACATTTAGGCGATGTAACGGTCGTGGAAGAGGTCGCACGTGGTATAATTAAAAATCATGGTTGGTCACGTGACGATTTCATACCAGACAAACACCCAGATGTATTTCGTCAGCTGAATGAGGAAATTTTAGAAGCACAGATTGCTAACGATATAAAGTATTCAAGTTCAGGTGAAGGTAAACTATTTCTTTATATTTTTTGGCGTTTATTGATAGGGAAAGCAAGAATCTGGTTCACAACAAAGTTCAAGATGCTCGATTGTCTACTTGAGTTCTCCTCAAGCAGAAGTTTTGTGACTATCCCTTCCAATATGTTTTATTTTTTCGAAAAATAAAATATTCAAAGAAAAGAGCAGAGACAATTTCATGCACGCAGGAGATACCTATACTGCTTTATCTTTTTTTTATTTTATTGTTTATTTTATATTATTTTATTTCATGCTTTCCAGTGTTTTATTTTAATATATCAGATGATTATATTCTGATAAACCACTATTGAAATCTATAAAATATAATTTTCACTGTAGCCGGACTATATCTGAATGCGGATGAAAAGATAATCATAACTAAATGGAATAACAGGCAGAAATAAATGCTGTCATGGGTAAATTTTGCTTCTTTAGGAAAAGAAAGGCGATGTCACCATACATCATCTTAAAAATGTAACAAAATTAGAGAAATTTAACAGAACTATATTTTGTTTTACATGTAAGATTGAAATATATTTCATTCGTGAACACCAGCTATTATATTTTCACTCGTGGCTACGCCACTCGTGAAAATATTGCATCTGGTGTTCACTCAGTGAAATTATATTTCAATCTTACATGCAAAACAAACAAATATTCTCTATATAATTATTTTTTGTAGTTCTGTTACAATTTTCGAAATATTACTCATTGGCCAAATACCGGTAGTTGAGACATCTTTTGCATTTGGGCAATTAGCACAGTAGCCAAACAAATTTTACGCAAGAGGTTTTTATTGTATGTCCGACGGTCGGCGAAATACTACTTTCGTTAACATTTTTTCACTTTTCTCATAAAAACTTATTTCACATTCAGTGCTATTTTTTCAGGTTATAAGCTTAATATATCTTTAAATATCGTCTTGAATATTCTAATACTCCATTATTACAGCATTATAAAACACATGTTTGCCCATTCTATAGAAAGAACAACATATTCATTCCTGAGGCTTAATGTGCCTTTAATGAATAAAATAAAGAAAAGAAATTTTATGATGTTATAATAAACTACATGTACACTAATGGGTAAGTCTGGTTACCCGTGTGGAAAAAAAGATAAAATAGGCGATAAAAGGAAAATGATTGGTTTTCATATATATTTAATATAATCTGATCAACAAGATCCAAATGACTTGTCAAGCGTTGCAAAAAATACATGAAACATCGCCATATACATGTATTCTTGGCTATCTTCTGTACTTTATATGCTTACATGCGTCAAATATATAAATTATTTCGTTACATTCTTATTGGAAGACAAAATGGACCAAGTGTAACTATTTGCCCGATCACAGTGATAAATGGTCACTTCGTGTGTGATACATCGACTTCGGGTATGCCGTTGTGCACAGAAAGGCGATTTGAACTAATAAACGACAATTATTCTCGTGGCCATGATAATTCAGTTATAGTATTACGATGAATATTATTTATATCTGCCTGAAGTCGAGGGGAGTGGTCCTATATGGTTGGCAGGGACCACGAGAAATTCGAGCCCCTATTACGCCATGACGGCTTGTAGGGCAGACCCTTTTCATAGCACCACTTTTGTCTCAGGTTACTATTTGAAAGACCCTGCTTATACCCATTTAATTCAGTATTAAACTTATTCTCATCCTCTTTTTATCACATATCTGTGCCGTTTTGCGACTCTACAATCCTCTATATCACAAACCTTTTAAGATATCATTAACATATGTTGCGCAAAAGCAATATCAAACAGTATGTATTTATATATACGTAGGACAAAAAACATTATTTTGTTTACCGATAAAAGAAGTGAAGAGGCAATTTCTGGGCTAAATCGAACTAACAATTTCAGGGCTTCGTAATATTGTATTTAAAGTCACAGAATGTGTCAGAAATTAATAAATTTGCATTTCTTTATAAAAAAAAAGAGAGAAGCCAACATGAGTTTTAAAACATTTAAATAATGGTTTTAGGGTATGTTAGATGCTTACTTAAGAAAGTAGCAGATAGATAGATACTTTTATTTCCTCCAGAATTGAAGAGCATGGACGTATTTTTTTATATTTTTTTTTGATCATGATAGTAGCAAAATGTAAACAATGTAGTATGTTTACTTCCAAATAAAATACTATATTACAATAATTGTACTAATTGCCAGAAAAGAACATAAGCAAAAAGAAAAGGTTCATGTAATTGGCCAATAAGTATTTTTTTGGAAACTACTGTCATAAAGGACACCAAAAATAAATGCTTTTTAGAAATATAAATAAAACTATGTTCGAGACTTTTAATGAGGCATATTATAATACAGTAATAAGTACCATTAAAGCAGATGTTTTTATATTTTCAGATTTTATATGTGACAGAGCTCTAGATCCAATTATTTATTGCGGTTATTATGTAAGTGAACAGGCCAAAGAAGCGATGTATAAACTGCACGGAATACATGAATGGCTTGATAGGTATGACATTTTAACCATTACCTTGTAACCATTACTCTGCTGGAACCGAAAGTGCCAGCCTGTGCCAGGCTAGCCTGCACGTCCGTGAAGTCTCGATTTACACTGTTGGCGGCTCATTTTAGTTGGGACGAAGTCCAACTATTGTTTGAACACCTTTAATATTCAAATGGACTGTTCCAAATGCAAGGCAAACAATCATGTAAGGAAGCCATCCAGCTGGCTTACGGAAGGTCGGTGGTTCTACCCAGGTGCCCGCTCGTGCCTGAAATAATGCCCAGAGGTGCACCTGGGGTCTTCCTCCACCAATAAAGCTGGAAAAAAAATCGACGAAAAAATCTCGGCGGGACGCTCTAGGATGGCCCGACTTGAGTCTACGGTCGCCCATAGGGGCTTTCCGGCGGCGACCTTAAATAAACGCATACAAAAAAAAAGGGCAAACAAAGACCACTTTTCATCATCAAACAACTATGCCTACCAGGTGGCTTGTTCATTTTACTGTTCAAAACGTTTGTGAAATGTAATTTATTTCTTTTCATGTTTTAATAATGCATAACAATTTACCAGTACAATATGACAGATAATATTATGTGATGTTGTTTTCTTTTCATTACACGAACATCAACATGGTACGTACAGGGTTGAATTTTCTTTTCAAACAAATACATTTTACAAATTTATAAAACTTTATTACACTTACAAGTATATATATGTTTGTTCATTAGCTACATAGCATTACATTAGACTGTATTATTATTTTACCACATCAGGATGCGGAGATCATTTGTTATACTGGTATCACCGCACCCAGAATGCATCACTGACGACAATGTTCGACTTCCGTCACCAATAGAGGAACTGAGAGAGTTCCATGCCAAGTTCAAACAAGAGCTGCATAAAAATAATATAAAATACTTGGAACTTACACAGCTTGACCGACAAGAAAGAGTTAACATCGTTATCAAAGAACTCAACAAATTTAGACAAAGAAAAGATGGACGCGATATAAAAGATTAATTTACATCCGGTGTCATAAACGATCATTAAGATTAAGGAACGCGGGTACACACATGAAACTGTTATTTATAGACCATGCCTTGACATGAAGGTGACCACTATGACGACGACGACGACGACGACGACAACAACAACAACAACAACACTCAAATGAACGGATCCGTTCGTGAAGTAAAATAATTTTGCCACTTTTGCCACTCCGTAAAAATTGGTATTGCACGGCCGTGACGTGACGTTACTTGCGTTATACAAACATAACGTTAAAGCGCGCTAATGTCGGCATTACTCTATATAGGCCTGTCAATGAAAAACATGATTGTTTAAATGAAAATCATTCTTTTTAAGTATGTGATAAATAGAATGTTATATATTCGTGTAGGTCTATGACTAAATTTATTGAACTCGTTGAATTAAATAATATTATGCCAGAGAGGCTCGCGTAATATTATTTAATTCAACTCGTTCAATAAATTCACTATTGAACCTACACTCATTCAATATCATCTATGTACGGCTACGTAATGTTTTTCAGATGATTAAACTATTAATGTACTAAATTGACAATCGACTTTGGACCATTCGTTTTTGTAATTATCTGCATCAAAAATGTAATTGTACTTTCACAGTTCAAAAGCATGTCACGTTTATCATACAACGTAATTATGTCATTTAAAAAACTAGTCAATTACGCAATGTTCCAAATATATTATTTCTTCTTTTTCCCCTTCAATTCAAATTGAAGAATCCGTTTGCGTCATTGGATTTCTGGAATGTGGGTATTCGAACGGTTTTAATTTCCCGTATTTTCGGCAATTTCCGACACATTTCGTTAATCGGCGAGGACTCGGATTGACAGGGTTAGCATCATCACGACTAGTTTAAACGATATTTAATTTGTATCATTTACATTGACAAAGTTAGCGATAACCTTATAACTCAATAAAAATTTATCTTTGCCTTGTCTTTTAATTTCTATCATACACACAATGTAAATATTGTCACAGATAACATTGTCCGTTATCATGAATGTATCACGCAATTTTATAATAATTAGATAAATGAAAAGTCCGGAATCATATAGCCATGTAAACATCGTGATGAAACCACCAGTGAATTCTTCTATATAGAACGTTTAACAATACGATATTTCCCTAAAAACGGAAGTTTCATTTCGTGCATGCGCATTCTGTGTACGGGAAAAAAGCAATAACGAAGGACTAGATTTTAAGGGGTTTTTTTTCAACAAAACTTCAGGGATATTTTTAAACAAAACATCATCGAAATGTCATTATGTTCCTTTTGCCGTGAATTTGTAAATTTTAAAATGAATTACGGCACATTTTTTCTGTTCACCTATGTATTATTGGTAGTGGAGAATTACCTGCATGGTTCTGAGACAACTTCCTGCCCTTTTAATATGTCTCATATCGCAATTGGTGTTCATAGGTTCGAACAGTCGTATACTATAAGTCGGTTCCGTCATACCTTATCTATAGATGACCTGAAATATCAAACCAATCAAAACAAAATGTGTCCGGTTAGCTCAATAGCTAGAGCGTTAAACTGTGAATCGGGCGACCCTGGTTCAAATCTCTGACGGTACAAATTAGCATAGATATTGCTTGTATATAAAATATTGCGTGGGAGTTATCAACAATAAAAGTACGCGTGGGGGTTACCCAAATAATTTTTCTTTTGTGTAATGGAATAGAAAATGACCTGTCAACTTTTAACATGCTTAATATTTACATTTTCAAATAAAGAAATTCTATGAACATTTTCTCTTTTCTAACACGACGTTGTTTAATCAAATTCATATAAAATACAAATATTGCGTGAATGTTACCCGAAAAATAATTGTCAACATAGAAAATTTCTGTTGAATTTTTGAGTGTCGGCGGCCAAAATACGACGTAAATCTGACGTCCAAAAACCGATGTCTATTAGACGTTATTTTTGACGTCGTACTAACGTCAGGTTCTGGTCGGTGTCCTGACGGTAGGTAAACAGTTAACAAAAAATAATCCTTATTCGCTGTTGTAATCATTTAAACTTTTTTTAAAATGTTATTTGGCTTACAAATGAAGTGTATATATATATATACAAGTGCCTTTCGAAGACAAAATGCACGGCGCTGCAACCTAATAAAACATATAGGTGGCGCTGTATATAGGCAAGTTACATAAGTTATTGTTATGAAAGCTATTTATAGCCACAGATCTGTGTACGAGTTCCATTCATTTAACGTTATAATATTATCATTTGTGGTACATTATATGTATCAAAATCACTAGTTTTTAATTTAATCATAGTGATAGAAAAAGGAAAGAAAACATAATTATAATTCGAATATACAGCCACGTGGATGGAAAATTCAAATTCGTAGGCGTTTCGTACGTTTTGGCTGTCAGTCAGGAATCGGGATGCATTGATAACGTGAATATTCCAGATTTTCTTGAACAAAAAGGTCAGTTCAATTTATTTAACTTTATTTCTTCTTTGTACTTGATAAATAATTGCATGATTGCAAGCATTCTTAAATTTGATTATCATTATTTGAACTGTTGAAGCAAAATGTCACTCAAATTCGCGATAGTTTGTTTGATAATGAATCGTTTGAAATTTGGCATGTTTTAACTCTGCTTGTGAAGCGTTTATAATGTGCCTATCAGTACTACCAAAGACAATGCTTAGTTTTCATATTTTAAACTGTGATGTTTTTGTCAGTTAAAATCTGAGAGTTGAGAATGAATTTACATTATCATGTATATGATTTCGAGCATTTCGGACCAAGACGTTTCGGTCCCAGACATTTCGGCATTTTCCCAATCGGCCCAATTTTTGATCACAATAAATCTTACCTTAATGTGTTTTACACCAGATTTTAATAATTATCATTCTAATAAATGAAAAGGAAATAAATGAAAGAGCGAATTGATTGATTATCTAATTATGTTTTTGTAATATATAATGAGGCTTCATTTTAATCATTATTTTTCCAATGTTCATAAATTTCTTTTTTTTTTCCAGTGAAAATGATATCACAAACGCTATTGGACATTAACATATTCTCCGGACAGACGAGGGGGTGGTGAGAGAAGGTCATATATCTAAAAGTATCACAACTCCAAATTCGTGCTAATTCTCGTGGATATTTAAAAGTATAACTTTGTGAAGTAATTAAAAGGAAGTAATTAATACGTCAGTGACAATTATCAAAAGGAGGTCAAAATATGAAAAATAGCACTAAATGTTTTAGTAATACTTTAGAATTATAGTTAAAATACTGAAAATCTGTCATTAATTGCTTGAAACATTATTACCCGAATCTTTTAATTTTTCTTAAAGTATAATATTTTCATTATTTTGTTTGATAAGGCAAACTTTGATAGAAATGTACATGCATTGTTTTGTTCTTTAATAAATTGTATACGTTTTCTTAGTTTCATTTATGTCATTGTTTTTGTAATACTTTTTTTTTGTTATTAACTTATTTCATGTTTTATTTTGTTTAATTTATAAAAAGTATTTAGCCTTGCAGAATTTACTAAAACTGTATGTATCAACTTTAAATTGCAACTTTTATTTTAAATAAAAAAAAAAACATAAAAACAAATTTTTCCTTTTACTTTTTTGTTATACATTTCATTGGAGGGAAAGTTACTTAATAGAATGAGTTACATTAAATTTGATCAAATCAGGATTGGCCAGAAAATATTTATTACATGGTAAAACAAGAAGGATTAGGGAAATGATCAGATTAAAGTCAGAAAATGGTCAGATTTAGGTCAGAAAAGGATTAAGATTTAGATCTGAAAATGGTCAGATTGAGGTCGGAAAATGATCAGATTTAGGTCGGAAGATGGTCAGATTGATGTTGGAAAATGGTAAGAAACTGGTTAGATAACGGCCAGATTTTGGTTGGAAAATGGTCAGATTTTGGTCAGAAAATGGTTACATAATGGTTAGATTCTGACGTCTACCTGACGTCAGATTATTACGTCAAAAAACTTTCAAATCCTACCGTTTTTTCGACCGTCATCCAACGTCAGAACCTGACTTAAATCTGACGTCAGTGTGACGTCTTGTGTTTGCTGGGTAAAATGTGTCAATAGCACTTCTGATGCTATCAAAGGTGTTATCATGAAATATTGACGATACATGAACAACACAGTCCTTTATTTCTAATCAATTAATTAATCGCTGTATTTCGGATTTCCATTAATAAACAATGCGATATTTTTATTTTCTGAAAACAAGTATTGGTGAAGTTCCGAAATTGTATATCAAAGGGATACAATGCTGCATCCGATACGATTTTCACCTATATGAGGATATACGGAAGCTTTAGATAACAGGGGATTTTTTATGTAGAAGATAATATTGGTTGATAGAATGCGCTTCACATGTCAATTGTTGAATGAATTGACGTACAACCCAATATTACGACCTTAAAATATCGTAAATCAATCACTAAAGGAAGTTAATAAGGCAGAACTTTTGTCTTGCATGATTTTCGGAAAACGACCATAGTTTTACGTATATTATTAAAGGGTGTATTATTAAAACCTACTTGTTACAATTGTATTGATTAGTGTCATCTATGATAAGATCTAGAGCGTTTTTCGAAAACGTACGCAAACAATTACAACAAAAAAAAAAGAAAAAAAAAAGAATATAATTTTATTTACTCGATCTGTAAAAACTAAATATAATTTAAGGCTTCGGTGGTTTTTCTTTTCGAAAAACGGATCATAAAAATATTAAGATATGTTTTCATGTTTGAAATATTCTATTTTTATCCATGATGAATATACATTATTTTGAAACATTGTTTGATCATATATTTTTGAAAATCAAGTTATTCGGTTTACTTCAGCATGCACGTTCTTTTATATTTAAGAGAATTTTATGATAGAAAGTCGTGTGTTTTTATAAATTAACTAAACAAATTTGAAAAATAATAAAATAAAAACATGTTAAATGGGAATCTTGGAAGTGACATTTTACGGATATATATTTGTGGCCCACACAGCACGGGTAAAACGACGTTATTAACGATCTCAGACCACATTTAGGCGATGTAACGGTCGTTGAAGAGGTCGCACGTGGTATAATTAAAAATCATGGTTGGTCACGTTGACGAATTTTCATACCAGGACAAACACCCAATGTATTTCGTCAGCTGAATGAGGGAAATTTTAGGTAAGCACAGATTGCTAACCGATATTTAAAGTATTTCAAGTTCAGGTGAAGGTAAACTATTTCTTTATATTTTTTTGGCGTTATTGAAGGTTTAAAGCAAGGAAATCTGGTTCATCTCTCAGACTTGTCAACAAAGTTTCAAGATGCCTCCGATTGTTTGATTGAGTTTCCTCAAAGCAGGTGGTGTCTTTTGACTATCCCTGCCATATGTTTTTTTTCGAAAAATAAAATATTCAAAGAAAAGAGCAGAGACAATTTTCATGCACGGCAGGAGGAAATTAACCTTATACTGCGTATAATTTTATTCTTTATTTTTATTTATTGTTTTTTTTTATTATATTATTATTTTTGTAATTCTGTTACCAATTTTTCGAAATTGGTTACTCAATGGCCAAATATCCGGCAGTTGAGACATCTGTGTTTTGCCTGTGGGGCAAATTAGCACAGTAGCCAAAATTTTGGTCAGTCTTTTTTTTGTAATATGACGGCCGGGTTTTAGAGGGCCCATCTAGCAATATCTTTGAAAAATTGGCCGATCTTGCAGTCGAAATATTGAGACTGTTAGTACAGATGTAATGATTTAGTATTTTGTATGGAAGTGAAATACTACTTTTATTAACATTTTGCTTCATCTTCTATACAACTTATTTCACATTCAGTGCTATTTTCTTCAGGTTATAAGCTTAATATATCTTTAAATATCGTCTTGAATATTCTAATACTCCATTATTACAGCATTATAAAACACATGTTTGCCCATTCTATAGAAAAAACAACATATTCATTTCCGAGGCTTAAAGTGCCTTTAATGAATAAAATAAAATAAAGAAAAGAAATGTATGATGTTATAATAAACTACATGTACACTAATGGGTAAGTCTGGTTACCCGTGTGGAAAAAAGGATAAAATAGACGATGAAAGGTAAATGATTGATTTTCATATAGATTTAATATAATCTGATCAACAAGATCCAAATGACTTGTCAAGCGTTGCAAAAAAATACATGAAACATCGCCATATACATGTATTTTTGACTATCTACTCAGTTTTATATACCTACATGCGTCAAATATATAAATTATTTCGTTACATTCTTATTGGAAGACAAATGGACAAAGTGTAACTATTTGCCCGATCACAGTGATAAATGGTCACTTCGTATGTGATACATCGACTTCGGGTATGCCGATGTACACGGAAAGGCGATTTGAACTAATAAACGACAAATATTCTCGTGGCCATGATAATTCAGTTATACAGTAGTATTACGATGAATATTATCTATATATCTGCCTGAAGTCAAGGGGAGTGGTCCTATATGGTTGGCAGAGACCACTAGAAATTCGAGTCCCTATTACGCCATGACGGCTTGTAGGGCAGACCCTTTTCTTAGCACCACTTTTGTCTCAAGTCACTATTTGAAAGACCCTGCTTATACCCATTTAATTCAATATTAGAATTATTCTCATCTTCTATTTATCACATATCTGTGCCGTTTTGCGACTCTGCAATCCTCTATATCACAAACCTTTTAAGATGTCATTAACATATGTTGCGCAAAAGCAATTTTCACAAAAGATTTATTGAGCGTAAAAAAGTATACGTATTGAGGTTTTTCCAGTATGTATTATATATGCGTAGGACAAAAAACATTTATTTTGTTTAGCAGAGATAAAAGAAGTGAAGAGGCCAATTTCCTGGGCTAAAAATCGAACTAACAATTTCAGGGCTTCATAATATTGTTTATTTAAAGTCACAGAATGTGTCCAGAAATGAAAAAATTGCATTTCTTTTATATAAAAGAAGAGAGAAGGCGCAACATGAGTTTTTTAAAACATTTAAATAATGGTTTTTGGGCATGTTAGATGCTTACTTAAGAGAAAGTAGCAGATAGATAGATACTTTTATTTCCTCCAAAATGAAGGAGCATGGACGCGTATTTTTTAATATATATATTATTTTTTTGATCATGATAGTAGCAAAATGTAAACAATGTAGTATGTTACTTCCAAACAAAATACTATATTACAATAATTGTACTAATTGCCAGAAAAGAAATAAGCAAAAGAAAAGGTTCATGTAATTGGCCAATAAGTATTTTTTGGAAACTACTGTCATAAAAGGACACCAAAAATAAATGCTTTTTAGAAATATAAATAAAACTATGTTCGAGACTTTTAATGAGGCATATTATAATACAGTAATAAGTATCAATAAAGCAGATGTTTTTATATTTTCAGATTTTATATGTGACAGAGCTCTAGATCCAATTATTTATTGCGGTTATTATGTAAGTGAACAGGCCAAAGAATCGATGTATAAACTGCACGGAATACAAGAATGGCTGGATAGGTATGACATTTTAACCATTACCTTGTAACCATTACTCTGCTGGAACCGAAAGTGCCAGCCTTTGCCAGGCTAGCCTGCACGTCCGTGAAGTCTGGCTTTACACTGTTGGCAGCTCATTTTAGTTGGTAATGAACGCCTATAACATTCAAATGGACTGTTCCAAATGCAAAGCACACAAAGACCACTTTTCATCATCAAACAACTATATATATGCCTACCAGGTGTCCTGTTCATTTTACTGTTCAAGCCGTTTGTGAAATGTAATTTATTTCTTTTCATGTTTTTATAATGCATAACAATTTACCAGTGTGTTGCTTTCCGTACAATATGACAGATAATATTATGTGATGTTGTTTTCTTTTCATTACATGAACATCAACATGGTACATACAGGGTTGACGTTTCTTTTCAAACAAATACATTTTACAAGTATATATATATTTGTTATACATAAGCTACATAGCGTTACATTAGACTGTATTATTATTTTACCACATCAGGATGCGGAGATCATTTGTTATACTGGTATCACCGCACCCAGAATGCATCACTGACGACAATGTTCGACTTCCGTCACCAATAGAGGAACTGAGAGAGTTCCATGCCAAGTTCAAACAAGAGCTGCATAAAAATGATATAGAATACTTGGAACTTACACAGCTTGACCGACAAGAAAGAGTTAACATCGTTATGACAGAACTCAACAAATTTAGACAAAGAAAAGATGGACGCGATTTAAAAGATTAATTTACATCCGGAGTCATAAACGATGATTAAGATTAAGGAACGCGGGTACACACATGAAACTGTTATTTATAGACCATACCTTGACATGAAGGTGGCCACTATGACGACGACAACGACAACAACAACAACAACAACAACAACAACAACAACACTCAAATGAACAAGTAAAATACTTTTGCCGCTTTTGTCACTCCGTAAAAATGGTATTGCACGGCCGTAACGTGACCTCACGCTAATGTTTGTACTCCTGTCAATAAAAAACATGATTGTTTAAATGAAAATCGTTCTTTTTAAGTATGTGATAAATAGAATATTATATAATTGTGTAGGTCTATGACTAAATTTATTGAACTCGTTGAATTAAATAACATTATGCCAGAGAGGCTCGCGTAATATTATCTAATTCAACTCGTTCAATAAATTCACTATTGAACCTACACTCATTCAATATCATCTATATACGGCTACGTAATGTTTTTGGAATGATAAAAGTATTACTGTACTAAATTGACTCTCGACTTTGGACCATTCGTTTTTGTAATTATCTGCATCAAAAATGTAATTGTACGTTCACAGTTCAAAAGCATGTCACGTTTATCATACAACGTAATTATGTCATTTTAAAAAAAAAACTAGTCAATTACGCAATGTTCCAAATATATGTATAGGATAGATCATGAGTGCCAGTTGGATGTGAGATTTATCAACGAGCGAAGCGAGTTGATAAATCTCACATCCAACTGGTACGAGCGATCTATCTGACTTAGACCACAGGTAGTTTTCTCTGTTTAAGGTGAAGATTAAACATGCGTAAACTTTTTATTCTTCTACTATTACATAGGGATATCCAAATATTTCTTATTCAATCTGTTTGGCCTTTTTTCGCAATAAAATGCACGATAAAACGGCATAATTCATGTTATTTTTCATATGTCTTAGAATGATAGATTTAAATTCCATAAAAATTTCTTACTCAGGAAGAAAATTGGGAAGAAATTTAACATTTCTGAATGTGATAATATTATATATCTCGCAAGTGAGATATTTTGTTGTTATTATGTTGATTCCTCAGTTAAATGATTTAATGACAACACCGTATACAGCCTTGAATAAAAAGTCAAGAAGCAAAACTGCTTACGGTAAAATACTCTTAGACAGAAATCATGGCGATGGCTGCTTATCAAGAGCCCGCGGGCGTGTTGGGGAGAAACGGGCAGGTAACATTCATTAAACGTTTTCTTAAATGCTTAAACAATTCAATGGAACAGGATATTTATGGTTGTCCGGCTGAAGTTGAAAATATTTTACTTGACGTATAGATTTGTTTATTTACATTATAAAACATCCTGCATTGACGTTTTTTACCTCATTCATGAACTAAAAAGTTTACAAACGTCCCTCTGAAAAGCCTTAAAGCATAGCATTTCCTTAGCGTTGCAACTGCAGCCCAGTAACATTTCGGAAACTCCATCCCCTTCCCCACCAGTGGAATCCCCTCTTCCCAAACCAGTAAATGAATGTAAATCTACAATGTCTGCTATTAAGAGTGAGCTGGGCATATTTCAGGATGAGATTATTGAAATGTTCCTGACAATATTACAGTAACACAAAAGGGGTCGTAAAATTAAGATACATATATAGATTTAAGTAGTTTTTGATAAACGCATTTCATTTTATTATTGCTTGTTTTTTCTTATTAACAAATACAGTAACTATTGAAATGACGAAATAAATTGGTCAAATGACTATTGCTATCTGTTAGGTTTTTTAATTGTCGTCAGACCAAACAAATAATGGTAGCGAAATATCAGACCCTGGTGCTGTTAATTGCAAATGCCGAAAGAAGTCCGCTTTTTGAAGCGGTTAATTCCCTTTATATGTACACTAACGCCGAAAAATTCAGAAGAGATCACTGCGTAAAGATGGTGAAATGACAGGCGCATTAATTTTCAAGCAAAATAGTTCCCGTATTGTCGAATATTTCCTATATTGTTTAATTCTTTATAGATATACATGCTTATATATAGTAAGCTCCATGATTATTTACATTTGTCTTAAACAACAGTTAGCGTCGAAATAATAAGGGTTACAAACCCTAATTTAGAATAATATGGTTTTCTTCAGGCCGTTAACATATAACTTGCCGTGACCGAGGGGTTAGGGCACTCCCTTAAGAAGCGAGAGGTCTGGAGTTCAAATCCCAATTAAGGCAACTCATTTTTTTTCAAATTGTTTAAGTTAAATAAACATTGAATTGAATATCAGTGTTGCAATTAGTCTTATAGCCAATTTACCACAATTAAAACGCTGGAAAGCATTGGTGGCACTATACAAAAACCAATTGGTTATTAGTCTCACAACCTTCACCTTTCTGACATTCTGAGACCCAAACAAATTCAACGCCTTCTGTTCTTTGATTTTAAAAGGGGCATTACACTATTTACTTTACCATATACATAGAAATTTTCCCCGCATAAAGCGTGCACATAACGGGTTTTTCGTTTCAGTTGAATACAAAAATGATAGTTATATCAAACACTTTACTGTGGTGTGTGGGATATATCAAACACTTTTAAACTTATCTGATTGGCTGAGAGAAAACAGCTGTGGTCTAATATTTCTTCTTTTTTCCCTTCAATTCAAATTGAAGAATCCGTTTGCGTCTTGGGATTCTTGGGATGCGGGTATTGAAACGGTTTTAATTTCTCGTATTTTCGGCAATTTCCGACACATTTCGTTAATCGGCGAGGACTCGGATTGACAGGGTTAGCATCATCATATATTTAATTTGTATCATTTACATTGACAAAGTTAGCGATAACCTTATAACTCAATAAAATTTTATCTTTGCCTTGTGATTTGATTTTTATCATACACACAATGTAAATATTGTCACAGATATTAAAGGATTTAGGAGAAAGCTAAAAACATTGTCCGTTATCATGAATGTATCACGCAATTTTACAATAATTAGATAAATGAAAAGTCCTGAATCATATAGCCATGTAAAAACATCGTGGTGAAACCACCAATGAATGTCTCCTATATAGACCTTTTTACAATACGATATTTCCCTTAAAACGGAAGTTTCATTTCGTGCATGCGCATTCTGTGTACGGGAAAAAAGCAATAACGAAGGACTAGATTTTAAGGGGTTTTTTTTCAACAAAACTTCAGGGATATTTTTAAACAAAACATCATCGAAATGTTCATTATGTTCCTTTTGCCGTAATTTTTAAATTTTTTAAAATGAATTTACGGCACTTTTTTTCTTTTCCCCTATTATTTTGGAGTGGAAATTACCTCATTTTTCTGAGACAATTTCCTGCCCTTTTAATATTCTCATATCGCAATTGGGTTTTCATGGGTTCAACATCGATCAAAGTGTTCCGTTCATATCTTTCTAAAAATGATTCGAAAATAAAACCCAATCACTAAAAAAATTTCCCGTTAGCTCAATAGCTAAGCGTTGAAATATAATGGGGCGACCCTGGTTCGTTCCTACGGCGCAATCTTTTTCTTTGTTTTGATCATAAATCATTTTACGGTATTTGCACTGACCTTTCATACACTTTTTTGGGGAATGAAGGCAATAGACTAGAAATGGGTTTACAGCTTATCCAGGAAGTAGGTACTAACTGGCTCTGATAAATTCAGCGTGATCTCTGTCGGATCCGGGGGGTAACTACATCCCCCAAAAATGTGTTTCACAACTTCACTTAAAAAGTGGTTTGAAAAATTTGTATTTTACAAACATCTTTATTGATCGCATGTTCCCCCGCAAAAGGGAAAACTATAGTTTTAACAAAAAATTTATGTGCGTTTACAAAGGGCCTTGGGGGATTAAGGCCTATCGAGGCCCCGACCGCTGTTCATAAAAAAAAACAAAAAGGGAAATTCGCTCCATTTACTGAAAGTTAAAAATGAAATTTACTTTCTTCTCACTCCAAATTACACCTTTTTATTTTAAATCCTTTTAAGACAATCTAAGGATGTTCCAACCTTACCATTTGTCGAAATCTTTTATCGAATGGATTTTAATTAAACATGAGCAAACAACAACAACAACAACACAATCGCTTCATGTTCTTTCTAAGTGACATTGACATTGTAATGTTTCAAATGCAACAACTAAACTTTTCTGCCGGCCCTCCGTGTTTGGTATATGCGTGTAACTCAATAGAACCACACCTCCGTAGAACCACACCTCCGTAGAACCCCACCTCAGTAGAACCACACCTCCGTAGAACCCCACCTCAGTAGAACACTGATATTTTGCTAGTTAGCAGGGTAGCTCTTTCACATGGAAGTTTAACAAATATGGTATAATTTGAAAACACAGGACAACATTCAGTCGAGGAGGTCTCACAAAAGTAATAATATCACAAGAATTTTGACATGTACAAGTACTAAAATTTCAGCAATATACATTTTACAACGTGGGACTGCCATAACTAGCATAGCTAAGGCGCTGAACACCCAATTTGTGTAATAAAAGAGCAGTCAAGTTGATGTCGTTGAATATCAGCTGTGTTATATTTGGCATTATCTTTATGTCATAAATTTATACATTCCGAAGTGTAGGTGTTTTGAGGCCTGTTTCCGTGACACATTTATTATAGTAGCTATCTCCTCGTATTTTCATATTTATAAAAAGTGAATCTCTAAGATAAACGTGTAAAGTTGATTCTCCCATCTATAAGTAACTGTTCTGCCACGACTTTCTTGAAATCATCGGTTGTAAAAGTATGTACGGAAATATCCCTTGTAATAGCGATAGACTTAATCGGTAAAAAGTTGTATACAGTTGTTCCCCTTGCCATGTTCACAATCCAGAGGGGCTCCGGTGTCGAGTGGTTAAGGACGTTGACTTCAAACAACTTGCCCTTCACCGCTGTGAGTTCGAATCCCGACAGGGACTTTGGATTCTTTCATGTGAGTAAGCTATCCAGCTAGCGTGCGGAATGTCAATGGTTTCACTCAAGGGCAAGGAAGGGCACCTGAGGTCTTCCTCCGCCAGTAAAACTGGAACTTCGCCATATGACCGTGACGTAAACCACATTTTCAGTGCCAGACGTTGATAAATTGAATTGGAAACTTGTAGACGCGCGAGCCCAGTAAAACAAACACAACATGCTTATAGCAATAGTGTATTTCATTTTTAAAATTTGACAATAATCATTAAATATATAATATATACAAGTGTTTAAATAACAGGAAAAAAAATATTTGTATTTTAGTGAAACGGGATTGATCGCTGATGTGTGATGTTGACTGAGGGACTGAACTTGTTTGGATTGATTCCATATAGACATAGCTTTATATCCTTTAAAATTCAAGTTCTTTTCGTGGTAAAGAACTTGACAAAACATATAAAGTGCTGCCGATGCAGACTTTCAATGAGTTTTCAAGGCGACCCTTTATTTTCAAGCAATTTCAAGCTTCTTTTTGTAATTGTCCTGCATTGTTGGCTTTTTTGACGGACTCCACATTTAAACCAGCCTTTAAGTGTTTACTATTATATTATGTCTATAAAAGGTAAGTAACCGACTGAATGGTGCCAATTGTACCTCCAAATGCATGATTTATGTAACTTTTATAGAGGACAACAAAATCATGCTACATATGCCGAACATCGAGTGTATATGCTCTCGGCATTGTTTTTTTTTTCAGAGCGGAAGATTTTTACAACATTTTTCATGTAAACAAAGTGACCACTAGGTTTGGGGTCAATTTTTTACACCAGTGAAATGATTTATGTAACTTTTGTCGAGGTCCATACTTAACATACTTTTGGGTCCGATCCCAGAGTGCGTTACGAACTTTGGGGTCCAATTTCTCGATTTTAACCTCAAAGTGCGTTGGACCCTAAAGTACGATGCAAAGTATAACGCGCTTTGGGGTCGGACCCTTAAGTGCGCGGGACCCCAAAGTGCGATGTCACATGCTCAACACGCCAAAAAATCTAAGCTCTAGGCCTTAGAAGAAGCCTTGCATGTGTTTTCATAAACAAATTGATCTTCTTGTTGGGCCAGTTTTCACCCCAAGGACACGATTTATGTAACTTATGGACAAGTCCACAAGGCAATGCTACATGCTAACTATCTAAGGTCTAAGTATTTAAGTTCCACACAAGAAGACTTGGATGTATTTCATTATATAAAAAATATAAATGTATTTAAACTGATTGGACCCCAATGGCAGAGCCAACTTTGACCACATGACATGGCTAATTTATTAAACTTTTGTAGAAGACAGGAAGGTGATGCTACATGCAATATATTAAAGCTCTTACTATTGTAATTTCGGAGAAGAAGATTTGAAATGCATCAGTATTTTTGTTTATAAGTCTATGTAGACTAAGTAACCAAGGAAGGTTGCCATTTTAACTGGCATAACTTATATCTTTTGTAGAGGTTAACGTTAAAAAGGCAATGCTACATGCAAACTATTGAGGTTCTGGGCATTGTGGACTCACTCTATCATACTTATATAAGCTAATTGTGCTTCCAGTTTAAATCTATATAAACAATAAAATGACACAGAGCGAAGAATATGTCTGCAAGGTGATGCTACACCAAATATATATGGTCTGAGCAGGAGAGGATTTTAAGTGAGTGTAAGTAAACTAAGTGATCCCCAGGGCCCGACTAATTTTGTCACAAGGGTCATAACTTATATTACTTATCGAAATACACTGCAGTGGTACATGTCAAACATTTAGGCTCTTGGCACAGTAGCTTCACGGTGTATTTAATGAACTTAGTGATCCTAGACGGTGCGAATTTAGCCCAAACGTAACTCCGAAGAAGACCATAAGGTGGTGCTGCTTCTCATGTACCAAACTTCTTGACATTTTAGCATCAGGGAAGAGGATCTTAAAACCTGACACTACAAGTCCATTTAAACTAAGTCATCGCAAGGGTAGCACAATTCTTGATCATTGGGACATGACTGTAGAGGAATAGGCAATGCTTCATACCGCAAATCTAAAAATACTTATAAATGTATGTAAATCAACAGAAACGAACTGACCCACGGCGCAAGACTTATTTTAACTCCAGGGTCATGATTTATATAACTTTTGAAGAGGACAACAAAAGGACGCTAGAGCTACTTGCCAAATATATCTATGTTCTGCGCATTGTTGTTTCGGAGAACAGGGTTTTAAAAACATTTTTAAATTAGGGTTGGATGGAAAGGGGCATGATTTATGTCACTTGTGTAGAGGTCCATGCTTTAGAGGTTCACTAGGCAATGTTACAAGCCAAATATAAGCTCAGGGCATTGTAGCTTATGGGGAAACTAATTTTTAAGATTTCATTTTAAGGTACATGTAAGTATATTTTTAACTCCTGTCACCTACTTACACAGCAGATCATCAGTATTACTTTTGTACAGGGCCACCTAAGGATCATTCTAATGAAGTTTGGTAAAAATCAATCAAGTGGTGAAAAAGGCGATGTTCAAAAATTGTGGACGAACGGCGGACACACTGCCATAAGAAAAACATTTGAGCATTTTTCCCCTGGTGGGCTAAAATATCAGTATTATCAATTCTGGGAAGTTAATTACTTTTTCCAAACAATGAAAAATTGTTAAAGGAGTAAGTCTTTTAATAAGAACCTTGAATCATTAGATTTAGAAACGTGATGTAGGTATAAAGTGAAAGCAAAAAATAAACAACAACATCAATTAGCGAGCTAATTTATCGGCAAGAAAATACCAGAGATCTGGTACAAAAGTTATCCCTGATGTTATTTGAAACTACTGAGCATTTTTCACTTTATTTAACTCTGCAATTACATTTCCTTTAATAATATATGTGCATGTAAATAAATATATATGACAAACTCATAAAATTGTATCTCAGACCAAGTACAATGTACGAGTATCTACATATTTCATTTGTAAGTTCCTGATAAGAAATTATATTTTGCATTTTTTAAATCTGGAGGATATTCAAGTTTGATCTTCAAGTTTGATCTAAGTTTACAGGATTTATTTTCATCGTGTGGCATGAAAATAAATATTTCATGAGTGGCGGTAGCCAGGAGTGAAATGTGATAATTCTCATACCATAAGATGAAGATAAATTCTGTGTTTGTTGGAAAAAAAACAACACAACACTTGAATATACAA
Organism: Ruditapes philippinarum; assembly: GCF_026571515.1. Classification (NCBI taxonomy): domain Eukaryota; kingdom Metazoa; phylum Mollusca; class Bivalvia; order Venerida; family Veneridae; genus Ruditapes; species Ruditapes philippinarum. The sequence goes on from NW_026854275.1 coordinate 22,931, forward strand.
ATTTCTCAATTTAGACATTAGAATTTGAAAGACTCCATCTTAAATTGTGTGTATTATTAAGTAGTCCGACAAGACACCAGTGGAAATACGGAAATTATGTTCCACTGCGGCGAAAAATTCGGAAAATGAAAATAAGCATTTTATCTCATCAATATTTCATTTGTAATAGATAGATCTATATAGATCTTTAATAAATATTTTAATTCCCAGTTTAAATGCGTAAATATATATTCCCTGTCTTCATACAATCTACATCTTTTCCCGGATTGCTTATTTTCCAATTTAAATTTAATAAAAACATTATCGTTTCCATAATTATGTGATAGAATTATGTGATAGATCTAATGTGGCTGACGAAATGTAGATCTAGATATATATAGATCTATTCTAGATCATTTTGCGCTACTGTAAGTAGCTTATTTTAATGTAGAATATGCATTTCACCATCTGTCGTACGTGCTTTTCCGCAGGGAGCTTTATTAAATGTTTAATTATAAAACTATTCACCTTTCTTTCTTTATTATCTACCTTTTCCCGCCTTACGTGATTATCAAGCGTCGCTTCAAACGTAACTCCATGCTCTTGGCGCATGATTAGTTTACAAACATAAACCACGTGCCTCCAAGGTAGTATCAGCCGCTGATCAGTCGTTCCTTGCGCTTTCATTGGCTGTGAAAGTCGTGCCCTCAATTCTGATTGGTTAAAGTGGACCTACCTTCTCCAGGTCATGGTCACATTTATTATGATTTTTCACACACACCCCTTTAGCATCTCGGAGAGAAAATTACATTACAGTGTTTCGTTTATTTTAAACAAATATATAGGATATGGAAAGGAAACTTGTGGATGGAGTTTATCCGCCAACCCCGCCGAAAACGCCGCCGTCTTCGGAAATATACGTAAGTTTATCTTTTGAAACACATCGTCTGCTCGCATTGTCACATTGTGATTCTTTGCTATTGTTGTCATTTTCGTTTGTTGATACTTTACAATCTTTTTTATCTCAAAATCTTTCAAACAAAAGTTTTATTTGTGTATCTTCTGCATCTTTTATTTACATTTTGAAAGTACAGCGCGATTATGATCCATGCAATAGGGTACAGTAAACTTGCTCCCAACGGTGTGATTTTTACTTTAATAAATTTTTTAATCATTCAAAATATGAAATGAGATGTGACTGAGAGAACTGACAAATAACACATTTATTGTTCCAGTCATCATTTAACTGTTAAAAGCATTCAATTCAGTGTACTTTTAAAAAGTGATGCAAGGTAAATATTAGACTCCTGTTCTCTGCGACTTTAGTTGTGTAAGACTTCTTTGAGACTGCATCGAGTTGTTTCCCTTTGCGCATGATTTCCACGCTTAAATCACGACCAGTTAAAATATATTACGAGTGATTGTGTAGTATTTCTTATAGTATTGTTGCATTCATTTGTTCTCTTGGAATTAATTATGTAAGTTGATGTTAAAGTTCTTGTTTTCTTTTTATAGAAGTGAATGATGTTTAATTTGAACTTGAACCACCGATTGTATATCAATAGGTCAAGTTATACAATCGACCTAGATTTGTCATACTGCACTTCAGACTTGGGAGTTCAATAAGTATAACGTTGAAAGATAACTCAAAGTTGTATTCTACGTGCAGTTGCTGTTGTTCACAGTAAAATTAAATGTATGATTTAAATTTTAGTGATATATTTCTCATAAGTCGATATAGTAATTTAGTATTTCTATTTGAGCTAGATAAAAGTAAAGTAAAAAGTAACTTTTAGTAAAAATCCGTAAAAATGGTTATTTTATCTTGCTTACAGTATCTTATTGACATGCCAAAGCAAGATGCTGAGATATTTTCGTGCTGGGTCAGAATCTTGCTTCTATGTGGTAGAGGCGAGATATTGCCCAAAATAGCACGAAAAGCACAATATCTTGTCTCGAGGTACATTAGTTGGGGTTGGTCTATTTACCCCAAGACACCTCTTGATACCCCAAGACTACTTTGGGACAGAAAGATGCACATTTTTAGTCCCATGACTACACCAAGACACCCAAAGAAACTTATTGTCTAATATATCAAATATTGTTAATTATGTATGCAGGGTTGTCATTAATATTTTTTGCAGAAGGTTTGTTTTGAACTTGAGGCGGTCATTTCTGTCTTTATCATGCATAACAAAGAGTGTTTTCTTAATTTTGAGGCGGCCCATAATGCATTTGAGACAGGCATTTTGGCCTCCTGCCGGCTCTTAATGACAACCCTGTGTATGAACTTCTTTCATCACTAAATTATTTATTGATATGCTCCTTAATATAAGATAAGATAAGTTTTATTTCAAGTCGGCAAATTTTCAACAGTACAAATTTATAAAAATATTTTGATTAAAATTAACTTTACTGGTTGGGGAGATAACTTCGGCTGGTTGATAAACTCGGCTTTTTATAATTAAATGGAGTTATCGGAATTTTTAATCTAATCAAGCTCACCATCTCATACTATCGCTGAAATTCGACAATATCTGGAAATTTTGTCAAGTTTGGTAAGATATTTAAAAAATAACACAGACTTTTACCTGTTTGTTTACAAAACATGCCTATAAAAAGTAAGGGAGTCCCATTGTTGTGCGCATGTGCAGCAGATGCTCATTTTGTGGCTCGCACAGGAAACAGGGGTACTTTTATATATTGACCGACTACCTGTAAAGCAGACGACGTTTACGTATACATTTTGTAGATGAAATTCAGACTCACTTTGTCTTGCTAACTCAAAAAAAAAGGCTGATTACACAATTGTAATCTTTAAGTGGAATGGATTGAAAGACTGATGTTAAATGCTCCTTTTATATGTTAATGTGTAGGTTGAATACCACTAAATTAATTTCTTCTTCACTCTGTTAAGCTAAGCAAAAATAAATTTGAATCACTAATTCTTTAACTACATATTTCGTTATACGTTAATAAATGATAATGCATGTGTTTTTACGTAAAAATGATTTATATGTTACATAGTACGTTGCATATAAATATCGTGTTATCATAGATATTCATTATACTAACGTAATGCTCAACAATTTTGGTAACAAATATTTTTTATTTGACATAAATGAACAGCAAAGAAATAATAAAATGTCTAAACATGTTATTTTACGTTTTAACTTACTCATTTAAGAAGAAAAACAAAGAGCCGGAATTATCTACATGCGCGCGTTAAAAATATTCTTTTTACTTACCTCTTCCAGGGCCTCTCAAAATTACCCGTTATGTTTCTAAATATAACTTTTATGGTGAGACCGGGAAATCGAAGAGCTGAAGTTTATTATGGTGCAAGATTCATCAGAATACTTAAACAAATAAATGAAACATGCCCCCAAAACACTGATTTTCGGCCGAGTTTATCTCCCCAACCAGTACTGAAACAACAAGACTATGTTAATCTGTTAATCAAGTGAAAAGTGGGACAGATGAAAAAAAATCTATATTATGAAACAGAATATTATCAATTTAATAATCAGGCATCAAAAATGTGTCACTCATAAAATGTCATTGTCGCAGAATTAAATTGCACTACACACCCAAATCCCCCAACATTGCCATTATTTCATTGTTGTAAACTATTTTGCACAAAAATAAGATAATATTTATAATCTTACTAATTTATAAATAAAATATGAAATATTCTTATTCTTATCTAAGGATTGATCATATAAAATGATGCTTGAAAAAATCATAATTAGATCTATATTATATTTTTGTAGATATCAATCAAAAACAACATAAAAAGGAAGTTGTTTTCAAAAAAGAAACTCAAATAGCAAGTTATTTGTAATCAACTATGGACAACTGATGGTAAACCTACCTGAAACTTGACCTTTTCAGGCATTCGATATTTGGAGCATGAAGATGTTATAACTAAAGGATTATTTAATGTAACAATTGAAGGTCCTTTTAACTTGTAAAGGACATCTAAATAACGAAGGTACAAACTGTAATTTGATAGTTCACTAAATTGGATGTTCATTGTATTTCGAATTTCAAACTTATAGTGTTTAGTTGAGAAATGAAGTGGATGTGTTTTTTCTAATTTTGGATAAGAATAAAAATATAAACCAAAGGAATGATGTTATATAGTCTGAATTAAATAATTTTAATTATTGTGGTATGAATATTAATAATTTAAAAAATAGCATGTGGTATTCTTGACTTCTATAGGAATAATTATTTGATTTGTAGTCATTACTTATGAATAGTTTAATAACCATTTAAAGGAAATAAAGGGAAATGACACTTATTAATTATGTTCATCAAGTATACACTTAAATATATATTAATATTGACAGATGTGACCTAATATTCACCTTTAATATATATCTATTTAATAATAGGTATACCTAACATTTTCTTATAGTAATACAGTAAATATAATTATAAAGGCATGTTGTCATCATTAAATGTTTTGCATAATAATGGACTGCATATTAAAGGTGTCTACAAAAACCTTCTGACAATTTAATGACATGAAATATTAAGTTAAAAATAATATTAACAAAATTTGAAATTTAAATTAACTCCCTAGTACAATGAAAAATAACATTTAGCTAATATTTAATTGTAAATTTATCAATGATTTAGAAAAAAAACCAAGCTAATGTGACACTGGTATATAATATGACTGAAAATGAGTTTCAAAGTAACTCCAGAATCATAAATGTGCAGCAGTTAATTTGAATTTATTTCAAAAGTTTATTATTAACTAAATTATCCTTCTATGAAATTGAGGTTTTATTCTTATTTAGTGTTTGAAATTATTTTTTGTCCAATAGGATTGCAGTATTTCAAATGAATTATGATGCAGTTACTTTGGTAAATCAGCAAACTGTTAATCAGTCTAGTAAATCGACTGCTCATAAAACTAATTTAAAACACTATTAAAGCTGGTTAATATTTATTAGTATGTATTTACAAAATTAAATTGGTTGCGCAGCTAAACTTTTACCTATACTGAAAAACATTGATAATTTTGTTAATGAAAATTTTAGTTTATAATTATCTATTATTTATATTCTAGGGCCAGTCCAGTAGAACACTCATGGACAGTCCCAAGTCTGTCGTAGACGAGACATCGGAGAGAGAAGCCGTCGAGACCCTGCTTTCTATCTGTAAAGCTCCTAGCCCAGCAAGCAGTGAGCATAGCATGGATTCGACATGTTCATCAACATCCAATGACCCTTGGAATCTTCCTGGTGACCCTCCACCGCAACCTTTATATGGTCCATATTCTAGTCCATCTAGGAGCTCAAACATGGGTGCCGCATTTTATGATTCTACATCATCTGCCACTTACACTGCTGTACCAGAATCTAACAGTTTAGAAAAAATGCGGGCAATTCCATTAGGGAGAGACTCCAAGTTGGCCCAGGTAAATGAAAAGTATTAAATGTATTTATTTAATAGATAAATATATGTCCGCTGTTATACAATGAGAAGCTTAAGTACTTAAATGTTAATGATAAAAAGAGTTTAAAATGTTAACCATTGTTAGACTAGAGTCATTGATAGGACAGGAAAACCAAAATACGTGTTGATTTTGTTGTAGGTGTTAATTCAATTTGTAACACTGTTTTATAAGATTTTTCTTTTGGATATATAAAATACTTTTAAATTTAAGGTCTGTAATTCATTTCAGTTTGCTATATTTTAGGAATGAGAAGTTACATGCATGGACTAATTGACTAATATTGTTTTCAGTTACTGATGGAAGGACCTTTAGAAAGAAAATCTGGACAAACCATGATGTCTGCTGCACCTTCAGTAGGTGACCCTTGCAGAGGTCAACCAGTCTCTGTAATTGTGCCGACCAGTAGGAGTCAGTCCTGTCTCCCGGCAAAGAAAAGACTGATTATACGTAACAATAGAGAGAATAGTGATCCAGTTACTGTTTGTCAAAATAGTCAAAACAATTTGTTCAATGGTGCTTCTACAATGAACTCAACAGGAAGTGAAACAACCTCGTATTCTATCTCTAGTCCATCTTATTCCATTTATACTGAAATGACTCCATTAAGTGACTCAAATACTTTACAAGGAATATCATCCTCATCATCACAGATTCTTGGAATTAAACCATTATCAGGGCATTCATCATCAGCCACTGTGCAGTTATCGGAGGCAGAGGACTCGTCTTTATTGGAATATCCTTCTTCTGCTTCACCTCTAATTGCAGAACCTCTTAAATCAGCAGTAGAACAGTTGGACAAAACTCAGAACACAAACAATTTTAAAATTCTTCCTAATGCTTTATCAGGATCACATGTTGCCCCATTACCCATAGTGCTTACAAGATCTCCTAACGGGGAAATCACGCAGCAGCCACCCATTGTTCAAGTCATTTTCATGAACAGTAACTGCGCAGCAACTTGCAAGGCAAGTAATATGCCAGGACTTTGCCCCATTGCTCCGGCCCCTCTGACGAGACACACAACAGAACAAGATATAGAGGTAATTGGTAGTTCAAGGTCAAGGCCGCACAGATGTACATACAAGGGATGCGACAAGACATACTTTAAAAGTTCACACCTGAAGGCTCATTACAGGACACACACAGGTTTGTTGCTTAGATAAATTAAGGATTATGATACAATGATATTGCCAGTTTTTGAAAGACAGTACAGTACACAAATCACAATTCAGTTTTAGTTGTTATAATTATAGTAATTATTTGTTTTAAATAAAATGGATTTCGATATTTAAACAGTTAATGGAATAGCCATGTGGTATTTGCAGTTAAGGAGGAAATTATTCATTTATAAATGATTCCTCACAGGGAGAATCAGCTATTTAGAAACACAATATGGAAAAAAATCAATTTATAGGATGATTGAATTTTATGGAAGGACAATTTATCTTTTGATGAAATTTACTAAAGTGAAATTTAACTGTCAAGTTTTACAGCGATAATAAATATTCAGTTTCTTTGTCAATCTGACCGTAAAAAGTTATAAAGTTCTGACTTGTATATCAAGTAAAGTTCAGTGAATACATTAATCAGTAAAAATTTATGATAATATGACATTCATTGTATATATATGATATAATTATCAAGTACATAAAGTATAATATAGGGACAAAGTACATGTTCTATAATCAGTTTGTCAATGTTTTTCCATTAATTACTAAATGACATACTTTTTAACACTGTCTCTTTAAATGTCACCATACTATAACAATAGCTTATTGTCATAAGGATGTTAAGACCTAAAAAAAAAGGAACAAAATCACTGAATTTGTAAAGAAGCTAAAATGACAACTACTTTGGAAAAAAAATGTAAGATCACTTTGTTCACTGACCCGAGTTTTGTTACACTATATCTTACTTTAAAGACTGAAATGTGAAATTTCAGATTAAGAAGATTATCAAATTAAACATGATTTCTTTATTATCATTATAATTATTATTATAATAGCCATATATGAAGTTCATTATTTTAACTTTATTTTTTTTTTATTTTTATTTTTTTTAAATTTAGATTTGAACCTTTTTAAGAAGGGATTTGATTTTGAAATCATATATCCATCCACAATAGAAAATGTAAGTTCTACAAAGATTTGTATATAAAAAACATAATGTTTTTATTTGTTTCAGGAGAGAAGCCATTCATTTGTACATGGAAAAGCTGTGACAGAAAATTTGCCAGATCTGATGAGCTTTCCCGTCATAGACGGACTCACACTGGCGAGAAAAACTTTGTGTGCCCTCTGTGTGAGAAACGGTTCATTAGAAGTGATCATATGTCAAAACATTTAAGTAGGCATACCAGCAGCCCACGTCCAAAATCAAAAGGAAAGAAGGATGTTGAACAATCCATGGAAGTTGTTCATGAGAAAGTGGTTGAACAGTCCATGGAAGTTGTTCGTGAGAAAGTGGTTGTTGAGCCATTAGTTGAAAAGGACAGAGCAGTGGATATTTCAGAAGATTCGCATATGTCGTGGTCGGCAGAAGCTTTGTGCATGGATCTGCCCCAGGCAGTCGCAGATTAAGTTACATATATAAGATCAATTTTTTACACCCGGTCAATAACATGTCATAATATATAGTATTTATTTTTCATGTTTTGTGTATTTTGTTCGAGAAAGCTTTTGGTTTGAAAACCATTTCTTTGTTGTTTATAATTTGTTAAGCAATTGTCTCTAAAACTGTGTATTTTGACAAAGGAAATGGTGCAGTTGTATAGTATGGTTGTATGATTATACATGTAAATTCACATACGTGCATAATGTCCTGGTTGAATATTTTCATGGATACCATAATGATAGATTATTTATTTAAGAAAAGATTCAAAAAGTGCTAGGCATTATTTCACCTTTAACCTGCTGACCTTTAGAATAAATGCACACCCAGTTTCCTTTTTTTGAAACAGACAATTTTTGGAATGCTATGATGAATCTTGTCATCAATATAGAGCCTGGTCAGACTAGTGAAAGTGCAGACAGGTCTGGCTCTATACTGGTGGCAAAGACTTATAAATCATTTTCAGTAGGTCAAATGGTAATGTTTCACACCTTTAATACATTTGTAGAGTCTACATACACTACAGTATTGCATGCTGAAAATAAATTAATACCCAATTAAAGGTAATATCAACTTATTTTCCTCCTTATCAATTAGAATGCTGGTATTAAATCACTATTGTTAAATTTTAGAATATATACATGTATATTTTTTTTAAAGAAAAATATCTGATAAAAATATAAATAACACTACATATATAATTGCCATACAAATTACCCCTAGCTTTATGTAACATTATTAATGCAAATCATTCCAAATTGTGTGTCCTTAATATTATATACTTACGTACTATATGTAGTATGTATTATTTTTGTATATATTGTAAGCCTTGTTACATAAATACTTATTTGTTATTATAAGGTCTAAAGGGTAAAATACTTGATACCAGAATTTAAGTGTATACTGAACGGTGCAATACTGTGAATTCTTGTTGTTAAATGAGCTCAAACTGATTGTTTACTAGTGTTTTACTAAGCCCTTTAGGGAATAGATATGAGTCAGTAAACCAAACAAAACATATAAGTCCAATGAATGGGGAAATATTTTACCAGTGAAATTCAGATTTATTGACAGAAAATGGCTTTAGACAAAGGCATAATGGTGAATTGTTAGCAGTTTGGATTTTAATCCTTTACTTATATTTATATCTTTCAAATATGTTTATTACCGTGAAAATATGTTTGATAATAACTGAAAGTGAACAACCTTTGCTAACTGCACAGCACTAGGCCAGGCTATGATATGAGCTAGGCCAGCCTGTAAAATGAGCTAGGCCAGCCTGTAATATGAGCTAGGCCAGCCTGTAATATGAGCTAGGCCAGCCTGTAATATGAGCTAGGCCAGCCTGTAATATCCATGCAGTGTGATCATACTCTTATACTGTTGGCTGGCTCATTTAAGAGTTTTAATCTTGATATCCCCCACAATTGTAAATGATAAGTTTGAAAAATGACAAGCAGATAATTCTAGGCAAGAGGTGTAGAAGGAAAAGAGTTAAACATTAATTTGTTAATCAAAGTGTTCTTTTATTTGTGCCATTATTGTTGTTTATTGTATTTTATGAATGTTTTGTTGACATAGACATGATAGAGAAGGAAATATTTTTTAACTCTTGTTCAAATCAGTTTTATTATACAGTAGCTTTTGTACTTTTTGTTCAAAGTCAGTATCTTTAACTTAAGTCCCATATAGATATTTATCGGATATTATTTGATATTATTACTATTTTCAGTTATTACTGAATGTATTAAAATATTTTCTGTAAGTGCCACATTGGTTATTGATTTATTTGGATATAATGTGAAGGACTTTTTATCCTTATAATTTTAAATTTTGGTATGTTTTCACCATGTCAAGTTCATATCACAAGTATTATGCTGAAATGGCAAACACTTTTTTTTTGACAAATACAAGTAATTAGTTATTATTCTTTATGGAAAATAACTTTTCTAATTGAAGGAACTTGATTAATTAGAAAAAATGGTTAATGTATTTTTTTTTTCTTATTTTTTTTTCCAATGCAGAAAAGCTTTAATGAACAATTTATGTTAAAAATTATAAAAAAAACTTGGAAGCATACACCTGTACATCTGTTAAATCTGATATTTTTTTTGTACTCCAGTATTGCATTAGTCTTAAGCTATTTATATTTTCATATTTGCATAATTGTCATTTAAGGGGTTCTATGTATCCTCTATTACATGAAACAGTGTAAATATTTTTGCATTGTGTCGACATTAACCATTTACACACACACAAAATCCTTCGTCACAATTCAGGACATAATCTGTCTCTCCTGGGAACCATTTCTTTGATATAATATGAGCAATTCTGACTGCATTCATGACTAAATTTATATATATACAAGTATGTATTATATCATTTACATTGACATATCTCTTTGTTTATTCTTTCTGGCAACATGTTTTAATCTTACTTTTTCATGAAATCCAAATCACAAATGCAAATATTGAAACTTTGTCTACATAGAATATTATGAGTTATACATATTAATCATAGATATAAAAAGATTTGTTTTTTTGGCGTAACCAGATGTTTATAATCTCCATATCAAAGTTCTTATAATGGCTTTTTACCATGGCATACTTATTTAATATCTAAGTATACTTATATACTCAAAGATACTGTGGTAAATGACAAATGTAATAGGTGTTTGTATGAAAAGATAATTTTGTTTAAAAATCTACATTATTTTGTACTTATTTATTTTCTACAAACCGTATTCTGAACAAATATCACAGTATTGTTTACTAACCATATAATGATGTGTAATATTGGCCAGATCAGTTTAGTATGAAATGTTAAAAAACCCGACTGTTTTGACAAAGTTTATGATATAGTTATAATGTTGTATGTTATTTAACATAACTCCCGGTGTATGCTTGAAATACTCCATCTTGGATTCTTATGACAAAACTCTATATACTGTTGGCTGACTAACTTTAAATTTTCATCTTGATATTGCAAAATCTGTAAAATCAAGTTCAGAAAATTGGAAAATGTTTAACTCCATTTTAGAAATTCAGCAGGTGAAGAGTTTAAATAGACTCTTTTATGTAATATAAATACATGGACAGTAATCTTTTCAAAAAGAATATTTTTACATACATGTTACGAATTTACAGTACTGTTAAATGTAATACTCCTATTTAGGCAAAATCTATCTAGAAATGACTTTGTATGCCCAGTCTTTTATTACTTTTACTGGAATGAAAAGGTTGATAACAGGGGGTAAAATAAATCACTTAAAAATGGCATCAAAATTTTCAAATAAGAATTATAATATGTAATATATAGACAGCACAAAATATTATTTACTTGTACATTGCATTGCTGATTAAAGGTTGTATTTGTCACAAGAATTCTTGTGACTGAAGTATATTACTGAAGTATATTACTTCTGGTAAATGTTGAAAGATGTGATAACCTTGTCTAAACATCTTACAATTTAAATTTCAATGCATCTGCATTTACGTACATGCAATGTATTGAACCTTAACATGAACCTTTACAAGGAAAATTATTCTGTTTAACCCAGTTTAAAAATAAGGTTAAAATTCTTCAAAATTTGATTTTTTTTGTTTTTTGTTTTGTGACATAGTGACATAATTTTGTTGTAAAATTTGTAGTTTTATTTTTGTAAAGATGTCGTAATTTTTGTATGGCAGATGTTGATATATTTTTAGTGTAATTTCAGTTTAAAACTGTTACAAAAAATGTTTTGTTGAATTGTTTGACATAATGTGAATGGATTGTTATTCATACTGTGCTAGTCTATTGAAAAGTTATATTGTTTCTTTGTGTATATAGTTGCTACATATTTATTTGATTTCTTATTGGTTACAATGCAATAGCAAAAAAAAAATAAAGATTTTTTTTGTACATTAGCCTTGGTGTTCTTTAGGGATTTGGAGGAGGGTGGGGGGTTGTGAATGGAGGAGGAGACACCACTTGTTAATTAAGGTTCCAAAGATACAAAGCTATTTGCAGGTAACTGATACTGCAAAAGTCATAAGTCATCTTTTAAGTTTTACTGGCGGAGGAATACCGGAATACCTGTAGCGCCCCTTTTATTATATTATTTCAATTCACTTTCTGGTATTGAAGCAGAACTAGGTAAATTCTGTAAGCTAGATACATTGCAAAGAAAGAATCCAAAGGCTATCATGATTGAAACTCACAAGGTTAGGGATAAATGATCTGAAGTCAACAGCCCCATCCATTGTGCCACATATGCTAGAATTCTACTGGAGACAAATTGATGTTTCCTTATGTGAAGCATAAGTAATGATACAAGAATGTGTACAGTCTTCTGTTTGATTGAGCTTAAAGCTTATCTGAATCCATAGATTTCGAATCTGGAATAAACCAGTACTGGTGCCATATTAGGAAATGTGGTTGTGACCGCAGTAGGGCTCAAACCAATGGTTCCTATGTTGAGAGGCAGGCATTTAATCACAAGGCCTTCTTAATAAACTTAAATCTTGGTGCTTAGAATCACTTACATTCTCTTAATTCTGTTAGAAAATATTACAAAGTGACACTCAGTGTTTTTACTTGAAAATACTATGTGAGAGACATGGCCCATTTAAAGTAGACAATGGCAGGCCCCCATATTTTGTCATGGTTCATCTGCATGGCCTTTTTTTGGAAATCAGTTATGTAACATTATAAAAGTCATAAGCTAGAGCTGTCCATAACATTTTCTATGAAATACTGAACTCTCTTAGTATAACATGAAACTCAATCCTGCCCCTTACCACTTTGACTTCAAATATAAGGATCTTTCTCCAGCTGCTGGTACAAACCTGAATATCTGGCTCGAGTGTAACTGTTTAGGGCAGTAACAAGGCTTGTCGATTCACTAAACAGTTACCCAAACAGCTAGCTATTCCTGCCTATGATGACAGCCGGTGTTTTGATTCTCTTTCTTGCATATTACAAATTAATGAAATAACAAAAAGAAATTACGAAAAGAGCACTTTTCCTAAGAGTAGCGTATGAAATTACAACTTCATTTATAACAGCACAATGAAGTCATCCTGCACAATGATGTCATCTTGAGAATGCAATTCACTCATACAAGACACATGGAAATAACATCATTTAAAACATGCGGCATGGGAATGTAAGACAGGATTTTCCAGCACTGTGTAAACAGTAGATAATACTGTCTTATATGCAAGAAAACTGCATTCTTTCATCTGAGGAATCTATTACCCTAAGTCATGGAAGGTTAATGATTCTACTCAGATGCCTGTTTGCCCCTTAAATAATGCATTAAAAAGGCATCTTTGATCTTCCTTCTCCATATGTGTCCTAACAGACTCAATATTCAATAAGATTATTAATTTCAGCTATGAGCTTACAGTCTTAATTATCCAGCTACTTCAAATATTAAACCTACAAAGTGTACAAGGGTGGGAAGTTTAGTGTGAACTCGACTGTACCTTACCAACCAATTAAAATGATATATCCTTTCATTCCAATAAATTCTACACATACTTTAGAACACTACAATGAATGTAAATGACAATTAAATCAATAATAATATTTCTAAACAAGAAATATATTGAAGATTCCTATGAAGTTTTGATAAATTCAAGTCGGCTAAGTGTCTCAACTGAAAAGGGGAATAACTGAAAAAAACATTAAACTGGAAAATGCTTCTACATGCTTATCTCCTCTTGACTTGGTAGTGAATTCTAGACAGTGGTTGCTAAGCAAAAGTCCAGAACTAAAGACAGACGAAGTAGTGGAAAGGGCATAAAAATGTGGATTCACAAAAGAGTTAAAGACTGAAAATTAACTTTATTTCTGTATTTATTAGTTATTTCTTTCTTTTTGATCATAATTGAGCCGTGTCACAACAAAATCAACATAATTGGTTTGCGACCAGCATGGATCCAGACCAGCCTGCGCATCCGCGCAGTCTGATCAGGATCCATGCTGTTCGTTTACAAACCCTATTACAAGTAGAGAAACGGATAGCGAACAGCATGGCTCCTGATCAGACTGAGCGGATGCGCAGACTGGTCTGGATCCATGCTGGTCGCAAACCCATTATGTTGGTTTTGTCATGACATGGCTCATTTTATAACAGAATAAGTGTGACTAGCTGCTGCAATGGATGTGGCTGATTATTTACTTGTTTATCATCTTTTAAAAGTTGAGAGCATGTAAGAATTCAAATAGTAATGACATTATTTAGACACTCATTAACACAAATGTTGAAGTCTTGATTAAGGCATACACATGTATAAATCTGTTAATTACATGTAACAAATAAGGTAACTAATAATTTAGTTAGACTAGTAAAGAAACACATATTTTACACAACAAGCCCATTGTCATTTAATATGCTTGCCTTCATAAATTATTTCCTAAACCCTTTTACCTTCCCTTTATTCTCTGTATAATGAAATTAGCCGCACTTCAATAAACAAAAGGGCAATGATGGCCCTGAGTCGCTCCCCTAAAAGGTGCCAATTGAAATGTCATAAGTAAATTCAAGTGTGACTGTCACAAGGATGCTACAGACTAAATTTGAAGTAAATCTTCCCAGCAGTTTCAGAGGAGAAGATGATTGTTGACGCATGAAGACGGACGACAGACGTCAGAGCATCCCCCTTTGATACTAATAGCTCACCCTGAACCTTCCTTTCTAGTGAGCTAATAAAGTCCTTCTACTTAACTTTATTCAGTTTATTTATCATGTTCTCTGGATACTGAAGAAAATAGTCTCTAACTCCTTCTATTCTTTTAATATATTCATAAAAGCCTTATCACATTTTCTGTTCATTATAATAAAATAATCCCTGCCCAAATAAATTTAAATGCGTAACTCCTCCTACTCTCACATTGTTTATTCAGATATGTCTCGTAACATGATGAATATCTAAAGAATTCCCAAGCTCTATAAACATATTAACATAATTTCATCAGTTAAGTCTCATCACATGTTCTCTGTATAATGTAATAAGCCCCGCCTCCATAAATATAGTCTCTACCTCCTCCCTGCATGATAACTCTTGCCTGTTAAAATCTTTAAATCTGAAGATAAAAAGAATATCAACAATAATAATTAATGAATCAAAAATTTTATTTTCTATACATCAGAATTGAGGCCCCATTAAGCCCCTTTACATGCACTCCCCTCTCCATTCCCAAGGGTGGTACAGTAAGGATTCCTAAACTAGAGTTTTTACATTCCATCATTAATTTATTGTTTATGTGCACCACAACAAAAAATGACATGTCTAGCTTGCAGTATTAGTGAACATTGAGAGAAATTTTAATCTGATTGTATTATCAGCTAGGGGGCATACTTTACAAGGGGTGTGGAGAGAGGGCTAACAATTGGCTGGTCCCTTACATGTGAGTTCTTGTATAGGGGTCAGTACATATAATAATTATTTTAAAGGCATAACACCTTATACTATTTTAGCTGTAGATTGGCATGATTTTTCATTTGCATTGTGTACAAGACCCATATCTTTAGGTCAAAGGTCAAGGTCACAGCATGTGACTTAACTTGGTGTAATTGTATAGTTTGTGTCTTTGTCTGGTTGATAATTCCATAAATGATGGGCTTTCAAAATATATATGTATATTATATATATATAATATATGAGTCGCGTCATGACAAAACCAACATAATGGGTTTGCGACCAGCATGGATCCAGACCAGCCTGCACATCGGCGCAGTCTGATCAGGATCCATGCTGTTCGCTTACAAACCCTATAGCAAGTAGAGAAACTGATAGCGAACAGCATGGATCCTGATCAGACTGCGCAGGCTGGTCTGGATCCATGCTGGTCGCAAACCCATTATGTTGCTTTTGTCGTGAAGCGGCTCATATATATATATATATATATATAATATATACATAATCACCATAAGTAGATGATGTAAGGTTACAGGATAGAATTGATTGAGTCTGTTCATGGATGGTGCTTGAATATGCAAGTTACCATCTACGACCCCTAGCACCAGCTTAAGTAACTTATAAATACATGTATATACCAAATAATAATTAATGAACTATACCCCCTAACCTCTAAGAAGAAAAAAACAATAACAATGAATGGTCAGGTGAACCTGTCAAGATGCTGTCAATATGTAGATGCAGTAATAATCTATACACGATCAGATGCATGAATATGACCTACAGGAAAATACATCATGTCAACTTAAATGTCGTGTCATTCTATAACAATACAACTCTAGTGATTACATCCTGATAGCATCTTTACACTTATAAATTAAGCTACTTAATTTGATGTCTGGACTTTCAAAATACAAAATGCATCACTTTAATCATAAATCAGCACTTCAAGTTCTCTAACCACTGGTGTTACATGAAAATATGAGTTAATAGTAGTATTTCATTCAAATATTGGACCTAATTAAAGTGCTGATAAGTATTTGACATAAAGATATTATGTAAGTAAATTTTACATGTATTTTTTCAATAATTATATAAATGAAAATCAAATATTTGTCAGTGAGCATTTCTCTGATATGATAATAAAAATATAAGCATTTAACCAAAAATTGAACACTAATAGATATATAACTTTAAGTAACACATTTAGCACTGCATAAGGAACACATTTAGCACTGCATAGGGGTCACTGTTCTATGTAAATTGTAATGACAAAGAAATAATATTTTTGCTTTGAAGTCTAAAACTTCCATATCATATATTAGTAAACATGGCGTTCACACAAAATGGGCTAAGAATGGCCCAAAACTACAATTTTCAGTCTATTTCTAAGTAAATTTCTTCTTTATCTCTATTTCTGTTCTAAGTTTCCCAGCTGAAGTATGTAAGAAATTCATACTTTATGATTTTAGGTGTTTGAACCTCAGTGGAGTTCCTTTAAAAATTATAGGAAGTAGAAATGACATAAAAAAAAAAGATTTAAGAAGCAAGATTCTTCAAAAGAACACAAATGCATTATAAATGAATAAACAGGTAGTGAAATATGTGCAAAAATGTTCTTTATATTCTTTATTTGCATTTGCCACCAGTATAGAGTCAGGCAAGGACTGAAAATCTATGCCGAAGCTCAATTTTTACTTTTATATATTTTTTTTTCATTGAAATTCCTTAAACTTTGAATAGCCCATTCTTTATTCAATGCCTAGCAAATTCATTACACAAATTCAGCAGGTTAGGATTAAAATATGAGAGAAAATAAAATACACCACCTGATTATGTCTGATATATTATGCTGATGTTCACACAGGACAGTCATCATTCTTTCTTTACAACTGTGTCCCTTTGAATCCACATCAACACTCACCGTCTTCAATCTCACTATAAAATCCTAAAACAAAACAAGGAGATTTCATCTATAAAAACATCAATACATGTACGAGTATGTCTTTGATAATAATTATACATATACTTGCCATTCACAAAAATTGTATGACTCCTTTAATATCATGTTCTTATATAAATGTTTTCTATTAATATCTGTCAAGTTATTTCTCTTTTGATTAAAGTTGCATGCTTCCAGATGAGCCAAAATATTTCAAGAAAATAAAATTTGAGAAAAATGTGATGAGATTTTCAGAAAAGAATTCAAGATTCAAGTAAATATGTTCATATTTTTGATTCTGCAGTATTTATTACTACATGTATATGTCTACATTGACTAATCCTGTAAGAGCTATTGTTGCATATTTGGTAATTTAAATGGAATATTACTACTTGTATTAGTTGTAAGGGTAGTTTACAATGTGTAGATTACTTACATTGCCCTTTTTGCAATATATTACTTTTTAATAATTTTTCAAAATTTTTCAGGAAAATAAGCATGAAGCTGGAGGCTCTGCTTTAAAAACTTTAAGGAAAGCAAAATAAAAATTCAGACACTGTTGACAGGATAAGCTAAAATAAGCAGATCTACACTTTATAGGCTTTATTGATTTCTTACAATTTAAGATTTAGCCTAGTATAATACATGTACAGAGACATGAATCTGAATGAAAAATATTTTTACCTTAATATTTTTTATATCTCCTTGTAAAATTATAATTATTAGCTTATTACAGAATAAGATTTTCCCACACAATGTTAATTCCGCTGCCCACTTTTCTAAAGTCTTACAATACTTATTTTTAGATCTCATGTGATCAATATGTAAGATGTCTGTCCATATATTTTCACTGCCACTGTTAGCATTGTTCATATTTTTGTGAACTTTACATAAAGATTTTCCTGTCAATGGCATTTCAGATTCAACCTCAAGTTGCAAGTTTTCTTTGATCAACATAATCAAAGAAATAAGCATTGGTTCACCAAGTAATTCAGAACAGTTTTGAAGCACTTTCCTTTTCACTCTAGATATAATTTCCCTGTCAAGATTTTCTGAGAAGACTGAAATCTGTGGTAACTGGTTTGGGTACTCCTTTCCAATGATAAAAATTATCTTCACAGGATGCAAGGTGTCTTCACATTTTAATGTCTCAAAGTCTGTATTGATGATAACCTCATTTTCTGAAGAAAATATAAAAAAAACATTAAAATTTTTTGTCAACATGATTTCTTTTATTTCTAAAGATAAAGAGAACCTGAGACATTTAAATACTTAACACTTTACATGTAACTATTAGATATGTATGAAAGCTTCTTGTATTGATCTGAACCTTATCCCTGTCAACTTGAAGTTGAAATAAAAATTCTCTTATCTGATCTATTCTGAAGCTTATAGTATCAGTGTTTTTTTTCCTTATATAACTGATAACGGAAAATGGCACCGTTCCCAATAGCAAATAGCAGATTTCTCAATTCATGACTGATAAATTGCCATATAACAATGAAAATTTTCTTCAAAAATCGGCAAATTTAAAGGTTAACAAAGACAGTAATGCCGTTGATAAGTGATATACGGTAAAAACCAATGGATTGGGTGATCTTAAAAAGGGATTCTACTGTACATTGAATGTAATTAATTATCAATCAATTACTCTCTTAAAGTAATTGTAATTCAATTGATTACAGAGGCAAGTCTGAGTAAACTTAATCAATTACAATAAAATCTGAAAGTAACTGTAATTAAATCAATAACTGATCAATGTAATTATCCCCAGGTCTATTTTTTCCCAATCTGTCAAGTACCGGCACCATTCTCAAAAGCAGGGGAAAAAACACTGAGTATATAAACCTATAATATAATCTATAATTTGCAAATAATTTGAACATGGAGAAAATGCATGATACATGATTGTTTACACAAGTAAATTAAATTTAGCTTTTATTTTCACATGGCTTGACTTAAAATGTATATTTAATGCATAAATTAATGGCTTCTTTGTAATAGAGAGAGCATCTAAATACAAGGCTACTTAATTTGTATGAGGGAGTGTAGCCCCAAGTATAAGTTAGATTGCAGAGTGTTTTGATGTTCTTTCTCTCTTTTTAATTTTATCATGTCAAAAATAAAATCACATTCACTGTTGTCAGTCACAACATGAAACCTCAGAAAAAGAAAACCAATGAATGAGCATCTGAATATGATATTTCTATTGCTATCCTGTTCTCTGTCGTCACAACAAGTAAATCCCAGAAAAAATGAGCCAATCAATGAGCTTGCTCTTGAGTGCCGGTAACTGAACCTGCACTCCAGTTAAAGCACTGTGCATGATGTCACAGACACTTGGGGTGTTGAGCTTACAACGCCTTAGTCCAACTTATTAGACTTGTCAAAGAGACACCGAGATAATTTTGGACGGGCGCTGTCTTTTTCCAAGTCCAACCACGAACTGCATTGGGCTATTCCAGAAATTATCCGCACCCCCCCTATGGAAGAGGTATTTTTTTGTCCAAGGGGGGGTATTTAAAAATTAGGTCCAAGGGGGTCATATTTTAGATAACACTGTCCAAGGGGGTATTGTTTTGAAAAAGACAGGTTGTATGGAAAATATTATTTGTCCAAGGGGTATGGAAGAGATGTCCAAGGGGGGTATTAAATTAGACAATTTGTCCAAGGGGGTCATTTTTTTACTGATAAGTTGTCGAAGGCGCATGTATAAATGCTTGTCCAAGGGTTATGGGAAATATTATCTGTCCTAGGGGTATGAAAGAGATGTCCAAGGGGGTATTTTAGACAATTTGTCCAAGGGGGTCATTTTTACTAATAAGTTGTTGAAGGCATGTGTATAAATGATTGTCCAAGGGGTATGGAAAATATCTGTCCAAGGGGTATGGAAGAGATGTCCAAGGGGGGTATTTCAGTCAATTTGTCCAAGGGGGTCACTTTTTTATTGGTGTGTTGTCCAAGGGGGTGCATTTATTAACAATTGTCCAAGGGTTATGGAAAATATTGTCTGTCCAAGGGGGTCATTTTTTATGGATGTGTTGTCCAAGCGGTCATAAAGTAATATTTGTCCAATGGGTATAGAAAATATCGGCTGTCTAAGTGATATGGAAGAGGTTTTCATGGGGGGGGGGGGGGGGGGGGGGGGCATTTTTTACCAATGAGTTGTGCCCAATGGCAGAGATACATAATGAGGAATATTGTGTCACTGCCAAAGGGTATGGTAAGTGGGGTGAGTATGAAGTGACATTTTCCAAGAGCTCTCCACTCGATGCCTTCACAAAACGGTTTCGGTGCTTTTGTACTTTATGGAAAACAGTTGTGGAAAGTCAAAGGTAACCAGGGTAACTATGATAGCCTAGAAAACTAGGGGTCCAGGCCTAAATTTTAGGGGTCCAAAATTATATTGGCTCTTGTTGCTGGATCATGAACGCCATCTTTCCTTGTTGATCTTGTTTATTATATTTTCTTAATCGAACAAAAATCATAATCGATCATCGTAAATAATCTAAACAACCCTTTTCGATCAATCATTGATTATATAATCAAAGGATTCACAATAACAAAGTAAATATGTATAATGTACATATCATGCTTTAATATTATAAGAATTCGATAATTAATATTCTATATTTTGTGTAACTACCACTTAATAAACTGAAATAGCTTAAAGATACTATGCTCATCCTTGAGTAAAATATTTTAACAAAATTAATTCATTAAAATCTATGAAATTATTATGTCTCTTTTCAAATAGAGGAATGAATAAACTACTGTGATACTGTATGTATTCGAACGCATACTTTATTACGGGGTCAAGTAAAGTTGGTCCTTTCTTAACCCTTTCGCTGCCAGAGGGTTATTGTTTTATTGATCACCTATTTTCCAGGGGGTTTTCTAAGAAAATACTATATTATTAGTTAATATAATAATTATTATTTGTTATTAGTATTATAATTATTATATATGTTTCCAAATCTGTGAGTGAAATAATAATTATTGTTGGTGGTATTATTTTCTTTATATTTATTTCATTTTTAATATTATTATTATTAACTTATTATTATTACTATTATTATTATAGAAACGACTAAAGCCATCCATATGGCAAATACGCCGAAAATAACAGGGACCCTATGGCAGTGAAAGGGTTAACAAAACTGCAGAATCCTATCTGTAGAGTATGGACATAGAGTTCTGATAGGGTGTGGGTTCAAACCCCAGAAGAGGCATTTTTTTTTTTTTAATTTTTGTCTTTTTTTGTAGGGCCATATTTTGATTTTTTTCTAAATAAAGAACAAATTTAAGTTTAATGCATCCTGTGAATTGTGTGAAATTGGAAAGGGTAACAACTTAAAATGATTATTATAAATTTGAAATCGGCATAGTAAACATACTTTATATTTTTAACAAAAGTTTAGATTTGTATCAAGGTAATCATTATTTAAATAATATTTTGATGCCCCTATTTTATAAGACAAATTGAAAATCTAACAGGTTTTCTTACTCCAACCTCTTCTTATTTGATGTAAAATAACAAGTACCTGTCTCAATAAACCAAAAAAAATCTTTTCAAGGACATTTTTCATTTTTATTTATTTGTAGTTATTAAAAACCTATGATTCTTTATTAACACTTTTTAACCAAGTAAAATATGAAACTACCAACACTTTTCTTTGAATAATAACATATTCTTTCTTGTTGTTGTAAAAAAAAACAGATACAAAAGTAAGAAGAGTTATACATGTATTTCAATTGTCATTTTTCAAACAAGATGGTAATTTTTTGTAATTTTTTATATCTATGTCCATATAGTACAGTTTATTAATATAATTTAAGGTTTTAAATACCTTTTGAAAAAGTGTTGCTTATATATCTAATACCTTGTTTTATGTATGACTTAAAACATAAATAATTATGACCAACAGACACAGAAGACAATTAGAGAAAAATCAGTGACTGCTGACTTTTGCAATGAAAAACCATATTTTTAATGAAGACAGATAGATCTAGATGAAATCTTACCATTAGTATTACTACTAGCAACAGAACTAAATAACCTTAAATGTATCTTTGTTACATCTTTCTGTCTTGATGGAGTAATAAAGGCTGAAAAGTCATCTGACATTTTTGATTTTTAGAAGTACAGTCATGAAGAGAAAGGAATGAACAGATAAGTTATTATTGTGCATTTTATATTGTCTCAACCTCATGTTAATTTGAATTGCCTCATCTTATAACCTTTAATATCATTATACTGTGGTTGAATTAAATCAGTGGAGTATAACTGCCTGTTATAAACTAACATGTAGTGCTACATGACTGGTCAATGATCAGCATTTAACCCATCTTGTCAGAATTGTTTTATACCTGACCACACATCAGCTGCAGATTGTTTTATATGGAAACTCTGCTGGGAACAATTTAATCTGCCAACACATCATTTAGATACTGTCCTAAAGTATAATTGCTCATTGGCATGCCAGTGAAATGTGGAATTACAACTAATACTCTCCTTGCTTGATTTTTAGGCTGTAATTATCTCACTTTATATTTGTAACAAATTTGAAATCTAACAAGAGCTGTCCGTAAGACAGCGCGCTCGACTTTTTTATTGCTTGCCAATAAAAAAAGTTTTTGCAGTAAAAGGCAATACAAGAATCTCTGTATTTTTAAAGTGAACAATGGCCATGAGCATTAAGATATTTAGTGAAGAATTATTTTACTGAATTGTGTGATACCCTTGAACACTGCAGCAAAGTTTGAAATGTTTAAGTCAAAAGAGGGCTGGTAAGAAAGAAAAAAAAACTTTTTTAGTGCTTGCCTATAATACAAAACATTGACAGTTAAGGGCCATAATTCAAATAAAATCTTTGACAGAATTACCTTCTCCTGGACATGTTTGGGAATCATGATTGTAAACAAGTATTCCAACTTTCAAATTAATATCTCAAACAGTTCAGTCAAAAAGTGGACTGGTACTAAAAACTTAACCAAGATTCTAAGTCGATAAAAGGCCTTAATTTTTAAAACAAATCCTTGACAGAGTTACCTTCTCTTGCGTACAGATGGGGGTAATGATGTGAAATAGCATTAAAAGTTTCAAAGCAATATCTCAAAGGGTTAAGGCAATAAGTGGATTTTACCCATATTCAATGTATTTTCTAAGTCAAAAAGGGGCATAATTCTGTCAAAAACCTTGACAGAGTTATGTCCTCTTGTCTGTTGATGAAGGTCGTGATGGTAAACAAGTATGGTCAGTTTCAAAGCAATACCTCCAATGGTTTTGAAATAAAGTGAGGTGGTACAAAAAACTTAACCAAGCTCAATACACTTTCTAAGTCAAAAAAGGGCCATAATTCTGTCAAAAACCTTGACAGAGTTATGTACTCTTGTCTGTAGATGGAGGTTATGATGGTGAACAAGTATGGTAAGTTTCAAAGCCATACTTGTAATACTTCTGAAATAAAGTGGGGTGGTACGAAAAACTTAACCAAGGTGTGACGCCGACGCCGACGCCGACGCGAGTAGGATAGCTCCCCTTTTCATAGAAAAGTCGAGCTAACAACCAGTCTATTTTTCTATCCTTTTATCTGCATAAAGTACAGGATAAAATTATCAACAACCAGTCTATGTTATATTTTATCTTATCTGCCTAAAGAACAGGATAAAAAAACAAGAGCTGTCCGTAAGACAGCGCGCTCGACTTTTTTATTGCTTGCCAATAAAAAAAGTTTTTGCAGTAAAAGGCAATACAAGAATCTCTGTATTTTTAAAGTGAACAATGGCCATGAGCATTAAGATATTTAGTGAAGAATTATTTTACTGAATTGTGTAACTTGTCCACCAATCAAATAGGCGAGATAAAATGTGAAATATGCATATACTACTGATTTTAATTTCAAGTACAAAAAGAGAAAAATAACTAGTTGTTTGATACCCTTGAATATTACAGCAATGTTTATATGACATAATTTATGGTAAAGTGAACAAGTGGATAGGAATGAATTTTTTTAGATTTTTTAAGTTTTTTAGTGCTTGCCTATAATACAAAACATTGACAGTTAAGGGCCATAATTCAAATAAAATCTTTGACAGAATTACCTTCTCCTGGACATGTTTGGGAATCATGATTGTAAACAAGTATTCCAACTTTCAAATTAATATCTCAAACAGTTCAGTCAAAAAGTGGACTGGTACTAAAAACTTAACCAAGATTCTAAGTCGATAAAAGGCCTTAATTTTTAAAACAAATCCTTGACAGAGTTACCTTCTCTTGCGTACAGATGGGGGTAATGATGTGAAATAGCATTAAAAGTTTCAAAGCAATATCTCAAAGGGTTAAGGTGACAACGGAGTCAATTATCACTGAAAATACCTAAAATGAGATTTTTTGCTAAGTATATTTATCAAGCTTTTCTGAACACATTCGTGATTAAATTTTGGAAGCAGTTAGTCCAAAAAATGTGTTTTTAAACGTTTTAAAACGGTACCTATACTATTTCTATCTGCTACTCGCGTAACCTGTCGATTATCGATAACGCTCCGCCCCCTGTTGAGGCATCAATGAGGGAAATCGGTAGTTCCATATATCCGTGAATTACAGGTCCATACTGGTCCATACTTGTTGTAATACATGTATCGTACAACTACCGTACATCTTTTATGAATATCTCAACATTTAGCCTTTTTTATAAATTAAGAAATTGTCGGCCAATGTACGTAACATAAATAATTAAGCATAGCGGCAAATCGCACAACCACGGGGTTGATTAAAAATGTAGTTGCTAAAATATCCATAATGTGTGAAAATAATTTGTCTGTCCCGTTAATCTGATAGATATTACATTGAGTTGATAGACTTTTGTACGGATTCAAGGGCTTACTTTACATTCAACCTCGTTTTCTAACAATGTCGAGTAAAACAACAACAAAAACAGACAACATTTTTTATGTGAACGCCTATATGACTTGTGGTAAGGTGTCCCTGACAAATTTCTAAACCATTTTAGATTGTCTTAGGATGATTATTTCTCTATGAATAAAAAAAGATATTAAAATACATTTTCAGAGAAAATAAATTGTTCGCCAGTAAATCAGACACAGTACTAATAAATCTGGGACAAAGTATGAAATTTATTGTCTATCCCGTTAGAAACTGAATCTCTATGCCGTGCTTAGATGATATTCATAATAGAAGTCAAGAAGGCCAGATCATAATGATCAAGTAATACCTTTTATTTCTATTAAAATATGTGAAGCATTATCAATTTGGTGGGAAAAATATATAATATCCCGTTCTTATTTGTACATCTACCATGGACTTTAATAGACTGTCAGAAGCTCAGTTTTTTGTTATTTTATTTTATATTTTAACGGCATTTCATACACGAATACACAGGCAGAGTGACACTGGTATAATACAATAATAATGCTGATGATAATAATAATAATAAACTTCAACAAGAGCTGTCCGTAAGACAGCGCGCTCGACTTTTTTATTGCTTGCCAATAAAAAAAGTTTTTGCAGTAAAAGGCAATACAAGAATCTCTGTATTTTTAAAGTGAACAATGGCCATGAGCATTAAGATATTTAGTGAAGAATTATTTTACTGAATTGTGTGATACCCTTGAACACTGCAGCAAAGTTTGAAATGTTTAAGTCAAAAGAGGGCTGGTAAGAAAGAAAAAAAAACTGAGTTGAGCCTTAAATAAATTTAATAGTATTATACTACTGATTTTAATTTCAAGTACAAAAAGAGAAAAATAACTAGTTGTTTGATACCCTTGAATATTACAGCAATGTTTATATGACATAATTTATGGTAAAGTGAACAAGTGGATAGGAATGATTTTTTTTAGATTTTTTAAGTTTTTTAGTGCTTGCCTATAATACAAAACATTGACAGTTAAGGGCCATAATTCAAATAAAATCTTTGACAGAATTACCTTCTCCTGGACATGTTTGGGAATCATGATTGTAAACAAGTATTCCAACTTTCAAATTAATATCTCAAACAGTTCAGTCAAAAAGTGGACTGGTACTAAAAACTTAACCAAGATTCTAAGTCGATAAAAGGCCTTAATTTTTAAAACAAATCCTTGACAGAGTTACCTTCTCTTGCGTACAGATGGGGGTAATGATGTGAAATAGCATTAAAAGTTTCAAAGCAATATCAGAAAGGGTTAAGGCAATAAGTGGATTTTACCCATATTCAATGTATTTTCTAAGTCAAAAAGGGGCATAATTCTGTCAAAAACCTTGACAGAGTTATGTCCTCTTGTCTGTTGATGAAGGTCGTGATGGTAAACAAGTATGGTCAGTTTCAAAGCAATACCTCCAATGGTTTTGAAATAAAGTGAGGTGGTACAAAAAACTTAACCAAGCTCAATACACTTTCTAAGTCAAAAAAGGGCCATAATTCTGTCAAAAACCTTGACAGAGTTATGTACTCTTGTCTGTAGATGGAGGTTATGATGGTGAACAAGTATGGTAAGTTTCAAAGCCATACTTGTAATACTTCTGAAATAAAGTGGGGTGGTACGAAAAACTTAACCAAGGTGTGACGCCAACGCCGACGCTAACGCCGACGCCGACGCCGACGCCGGGGCGAGTAGGATAGCTCCCCTTTTCATAGAAAAGTCGAGCTAAAAAGGAAACAATTAAATACCCCGCTAGCGGTGCGCAAATGCGTTCCATTTCCCCCCACTGAGTGCCTCAAATTTTACCGATAGTCACGTGACATGTGCGACAGATACTAGACGGAGAGTAAATCACGTTAAGAATTGAAGAAATTTCGGCTATAAACTGATATTAATCAGCAGCTTTTTAATTGGTCAGATGTCACGGGGTCATAAAATGTTGTTAGAGTATGTTACCGCAACTTGTGACCCTCTCTGGTGCGATATTTGTGTATAATGCAATTATTTAGCGTGAAACGTAGGGGTCCGAGAGAGAACAGCCGATTTATGACACTTCGTTTGATGCGGGTCGGACTAACTTTGAATCGGCATAACTTTTTTAATAATCAAGCAATTAACATGCGGTTTAAAGCACATGAAAGGAAATTCATTTACGGAGGGAACCGTGTCAGGGATTTTTGTTTGCTCAATCAGCGACTTAATTATCTTTAATTACGTAATATGTATGGTGAAAAAAGTCGCATAAAATGTTTGACGTTACGTTATATTTTTTTGAGAAAAGATAGAAGAAATTTGAGACACGGTTCCCCAGATAATATAAGTAAGGTTATTTTCCAAAAGTTTGATGACAAAAAAATAAAAAATGACTTTGATATGACGATTTAAAATTTTAGGATTTTTATTCAAAATCAATCATTTACAAAGGCATTTTTTTTCAAATATGTTATTTTTATGCTGATCAACGACATTTAATGCACAAAGATTAAATAAATAACAATTATTGCTAAAATAACTTGGTTTAAATTACATTTATGTGAGTACCACGGAAAGTGTCTGTTGTCACCTTAAGGCAATAAGTGGATTTTACCCATATTCAATGTATTTTCTAAGTCAAAAAGGGGCATAATTCTGTCAAAAACCTTGACAGAGTTATGTCCTCTTGTCTGTTGATGAAGGTCGTGATGGTAAACAAGTATGGTCAGTTTCAAAGCAATACCTCCAATGGTTTTGAAATAAAGTGAGGTGGTACAAAAAACTTAACCAAGCTCAATACACTTTCTAAGTCAAAAAAGGGCCATAATTCTGTCAAAAACCTTGACAGAGTTATGTACTCTTGTCTGTAGATGGAGGTTATGATGGTGAACAAGTATGGTAAGTTTCAAAGCCATACTTGTAATACTTCTGAAATAAAGTGGGGTGGTACGAAAAACTTAACCAAGGTGTGACGCCAACGCTAACGCCGACGCCGACGCCGGGGCGAGTAGGATAGCTCCCCTTTTCATAGAAAAGTCGAGCTAAAAATGGCACAGGATAATTAACAAAAAAAACAACATTATGATATCAAGAAGAAACTACATGTAGCATAATAATTTAACTTTTAGAATGGTTCATTGAATTTTTTAATTAAAATGATCCTGAAGCTAAACATTTATCCAAGGTTTAATTAAATATAAATGTAAATGAAAATTTCAAATAACTTGTTTAAATCATCATAATTTTGCACATTATTTATGGATGGGATTCACACTTGGACAAAATAGCACTTCCAATATGACAATTGATTCAAATGTGACTTTTGATTGACCTTTAACATCAAGGTCAAAAATGAAATTTGGAATTTTTTTGTTACAAGAAAATTTAATTATGTTTTGTAAGAGTTACATACATGTATTTGCGTAATTATTGATAATTTATACCTTATTGAAATAGTCAGTATGTCTTCAAAGGACTTTTGCATCTAAAAGCTCAAAATATTGGAACTTTGACCAAAATTAGGGCAATTATTTCTATTCTTGCATAATATAATATTTTGTGTTTATAAATGCACAGTATTAAGGTTTTTGATATTAAACCTCATGTATATATATATGCAATGACTTGAACTTTTTCATCTAGATCAATTTTGTTTAGATATTCTTTGTACATTTGCAGAGAATTTAATGTAATACAGTAATAATGAATTTTAACCAGTGCTTGTGAATGATATTACAGAAAGTAAAAATTAACTGTTGCACTTAATCGGTGTATTAAATTAGGGAATTTTAAAAGGAACAAACAAAAATCATCAGATATTTTAAATATATACCATGCCAATTCTTGAGTTAAGTATTTTAATCACAAAAAATTATTAAATTATATGACATTGTTAATATGTCTAGTATGAATAAAAGAATGAATACAGTTTGTCTGGGAAGCTGCGTTCCCCATTACAGAACACATAATGTTGGTCTTTTCTTAAAACTTTTCTTAAAAAGACTGTTGTTTTTTATTAATGACACTATATATTAATATATTGTATGTACCATATTTTACATATCTTCTTTGTGTGAAGTCAAACATGTTTATTTTATATTTACATAGAGAGTGTGTAGCAATTATCAATATTTTCTTATATCAAATTTGAGCATTAGTATA
Source organism: Ruditapes philippinarum (assembly GCF_026571515.1). Lineage (NCBI taxonomy): Eukaryota > Metazoa > Mollusca > Bivalvia > Venerida > Veneridae > Ruditapes > Ruditapes philippinarum. Next base: position 52,401 of record NW_026854275.1, read on the forward strand.
TCTTTTAAGTTTAAAACTTTAAAATTCTGCAAAATTTTATCATAAAATTATATAAAGTGTCATAAATATTCTGGGAATTA
>NW_026854276.1:0-17028 GCF_026571515.1 Ruditapes philippinarum
TTGTTGAAGTTGCTAGATTATGATTTACTTGAGAAACATAATAGACCTTTCTGGAAACTTCCTTAGTTAATATATTAATATAAGGGAGACATTTTTCATTTAATCTTATCTTTAAGTCATCAGTTACCTTTTTTAGTCATCAGTGAACTTTTAAGTCATCAATATATTTGGAGTATTATTTAATTTGGAAATTAAGTGATTTATTGGAGCTTGGATTATTAATTATTCTTGTGGATTTTATTGTGGGAATTTATTCTAAAGTGTTCTTGGATTTAACTTGGATTTAACTGTGCTATTCAAAAAGGATCATTCCAGGATCAGACTAGACATTTGTAATTTTTATTTGGACTTCAGGTATTTGTAAAGATAATTTGTTATTTTATTTTTTCTTTAATAATTTTTCTGTAATAAATTTGTTATTGTTACAAGTTTGTTGCTGGCTTTTCTTTCTCGTTACGCCTGGCTCGTAACAATATTGACAACTTTGACTGGAATTGGGAATGTTCTGTTTCTGAAACTGTAGTTTCTAGATCAAAATGTACGTCACCTGGTGTGAGAGTTCAATTCTATAATGTATTTTATATAATATCTTCCAATTTCATAGCTTTATATCGAATAACAAGTAAGTGTTATTGTTTATACAGTATATATACCCCTGGGCGGGGTCAATATTGACACTATAATTAGAAAAATCGAAGAGTATTTCATCCTAAAAAGATAATATGTACAAGCTCTTGCATTAATTTTGCTAAGTAAAAAATCTTATGACCGAGATTTACTTCCTTAAGAGTATGTCACGTACTTCATTGAAAAACACATCCGCATTCGCAAGATAGATGACATGGATGTTTTTAGTACGTACGATGATATTATTTTTCACAATGTGAATAAACACCACCTACGATGTTTTATTGAGCATACCAACATTTTGTAGTAATCTTTAACCTTTTTCCTCATGTAGACGTGTTTTGACGGCTTTTTGTCCCTCCTTTTGAGGCCTCGAACAGTGACAAAATGTCGTATTTAGGCCCCAGACACCGTTTTTCGTGTGAGAAATGTTGATAAAAAAGTTGTCAGTTTTTCGGCGCGGTCCCCCATCAAAATGATACATCAGGGGGTTGCCAGAAGGGGTATGTGCCCGAGTTTAAAACGGGGCGGTTGAAAATTTTAGACATGTGACAGACTAAATATGGCGTCAGGCCGATTTTAAGGTAACGACTAACCAACGCTGAAATGTCTTTTACCCTGTCTAATCTATTGAGAAGTTGCAGCACTTTGGAATCAGTTTTGAGGGTAAAAAATTTTTCGCAATTTTGAGACGTCCCCCGTTGCCGTTGTAACAGGTTGTAACAGGAAATTTAAGATTGAGCATGCTGCTACATAGGTTATGGTTCAGTCTTTCATTTGTGCCAAGTTTCATCAGTATTGAAGCATTTTTTCACAGTTTAATTGAACTTGTAACAGGAGGCATTTCAATGAAAATGACCATTTTTCACAATATGCCCATGTGGTAAAAGGTTTAACAGTTCAGTGTATAGTAAAAGCGTAAACTATTTCATATAGTAAATTATGTCACTTAGTCCTAAGTGAATAATGAAAATGTAAAAAAAGAAACACCAAAAAAAACAAAAAAACAACACTTTATGTTCTTAATTCATCACCCTGCAATAGCATATTTAATGTCAGTGATACTAAGCAATCCTGAGTCGTAATATTTTGCTTAGAATGGATTATGATATTTTGATATGTTCCTTCTGGAATAACCAGTATTTTTTCGCTTGATTATTTTGTTGTCTGTAGTTGCAATACAATCGGTTTGAATAATTTTAGACAGAAATTTCTCTTCAAGTCTGGCGAAGTGATGAATATATAATGTACGTTCCTACGTCATAACGAAAATAAGAAATTCAAAATAAGAATAGGCTTAATATCTGTTTGATTAATTTAATGATATATATTTCGACTCCTGAACAATTCTTCCGTTGTGAAAAATTTGACGAAAATTCTCAAAAGACACCCGTATATCGTATTACCCAACCTGTGGCTTTATGTTACCTTTTTGCATGCTTTAATATTTGTAGTATTATTAATTTTAAACAATTAAATATTTCAATATAAGATACTTTTCAGATTGAATTAAATTGCCGTTGGCTTACGGCTTAATTATCAGTTTTCTTATAGTTGTATTAATCTTTTAAACTGTATTGTTGTAAATTGTTCAGAATTTGTGAATTGTAAAGGAAAACCCCACTTTAACAGTAAATCATTACGTTGAGCTAAACTTTAATAAACAATAGTTGTCTCCGGGAGTGCGACAAATGCAAACAAACCGTTACTGTTATATCTTCACGATGCACTAGTTATATAGTCCAACTAATTAGATTTGTCAAAGAGACACCGAGATAATTTTGGACGGGCGCTGTCTTTTTTCCAAGTCCAACCTCGAACTGCATTTTTATGCACGGACGCTTCCCAATTAAAAGTTGTTGGGAGCGAAAACTGGAAAAGTTTTAAAGAAACAGCCTACATTACCTAAAAGAGGACCGTTTTTTTATGTAAGGTTCCAAATTATCATACTTCAAAGTCAAACAGAAGTCTAAATATTCCACTTTATTTTTTTAAATCGTTGAAAATTATTGAAAGCGGCCATATTGGAAGCGGTGTCATGGTAAAATTGTGACATTTCATGGTGTAACACAGGTATCGGTGGCAATCGATTGTATACGCAAGCCTTATAAAACAATTTGTTTATGTTATTGGTGTGAATTATTGCAGGAATAACTCTTATATTCACACACGAATATTTCAGCATTAAAAATAAAATGTAAAAAGGAAATTCTGATAACCTTACTTAGACATTAAATAGTTTATGATGTCCGACATAAGATCATTCTGCATTTAATTAAGTCTGTTTAAATAAAACTGTCAAATTAGAAATTATACAGTTGGGTTTTTCAACATTGTGATCATTAGGTGAAATTTCTGAACTGCCTTTGATTCCCCACATACGAAAATACAATGTAATTGTAGGTACATCTTAATGAATTATATTATAAATACTATACATGATGAAGCAAAGAAGAATTTCAATTTGTATTACACTCCATATCAATTTCTAGTTTATTATCTTAAAAACAATATTGAGGACAGTTGCGTAGGAGAAGAAGTTCAAAGCAACCAAAAATAACTTAAAATTCTGAAAAAAAAACTTAAAATTTCACACTATAAAATGAAATTTCAGACTGGCCTTTTCTCAAGTTAAGAAATTACAGCTCTCAGTAAAATGCAATTGTCGCACAGATATGACGGGGTTTATGATAAAAACGCAGCAAGTGGGAATTTAGTGACCGTAATTTAGACGTAGAATAACATAACAATGTAAGACAGATAGTCTGCTTAAATTACTGTAGTCGTCTGTTAGAACGACTGTCGCAAAATTCCATGTTATCTAGTGCCCGCTTTTCATTTCAAACGGCACCTCGAATGTGTCACATTGAAAGTTCCATGATTATTCCGTATTTTGTACACATCTGTGGGTGTTGACTAAAAATTTTAACATTATTATGTTTAAGTAATGTTTAAACCGGCGCACTGGAGCATTTGCACCTACCAGAGACGTCTTGGGCACTTATGTGCATTTATGTTTCGGTTTTGCAGTTTTAGGCGTTTTTTTGTGGAGGTTTTAAGACGGGGAGATGGGTGGATAAGTTATTTCTATTTTCTTTACATTTCTTTGCTTGCTTGCCGAACCTTGTATTAATAATCATTATGTGTTTGTTACGGTTCGGTATACATGTATAAAATATGTTAAATAAGATGAACAAGGAAAGGTGACGTTCAATGAACGCAACCCCAACACGACCCACGAACAAGAACCATTGGCAAGGAGCCCAGGAGGATCCTAAACAAAAACAAGACAGGTCGCAAGGGAGATCACGGTCATGCTTTTTACTAAAATGATACATGTGAAGAAATAATGGTAACTGACAAGGTAATCAAAATCAAAGAAAATAAATAAATGAATGATTAATAGGGCCTCTAAATAAATGAGCACATGGGAAGGGGATAGGAAATTCAAGGACAGGGGAGGGGGCAAAATAAAGAAATAAAACTAAGGGCAAAAGGTAGACACTTACCATGGACGAGAAAACAAAGGACACAAACAAAAGTGCACCAAAACAGTATAAAACAACAAGACATACACCTTAAACATGTACAAGTCTCTTAATCTGTTTATTTGAAAATTCTTATCTTCTCAATGACCTTTTTTAATTTCCTCTATTTAAAATCTATTTCAATTAAAATATGTGACCCTTCCCTTACACAGCATATGGCTGGATCACAATAAAGTTCCTTTTAGTAAATTAATAAAGTATGTCAAGAAGACATTAATCTTAATCAGAAGGTTTGATATGGTATTATTTATCGGCAATTGGTGAAAAAAGAACTCTTGAAATATTATTTGTACAAATACTGAATAATTTGATGTGCATTCAAAAAGTTCCCATAAATATTAAATTTCTTTTACGTTCTTAATTGTCATATAAATATGCATGTATAACTGAAGTCAGTATTTTATGAGAGAGTGACATTGGCAGTCATTCGCAGTAAACAAGAAGGCAAACCACCTATTGATAAGTGTTGAGCACATGTAACTGTAAATTAAAACATTTAAAAAATATTAAACAACATTCCTTGTACGGAGCCTATTTGCTACCATTGCATTTTATGTTAAACACATTGGTATTTTTTCATCAGTATTTAATAATAAACAAATTTATTACAAAATAATGAAAAGATTTATTTCCCCTATATTTTTTTGCAAGTTAATCTTCCTGCGTTACCCAAACTTACCTGCTAGACACACTGGTAGGTACTACCAGCTTTCACGGAATCGATTTTTTACGATGACGTCATAACATGTCCGCCAAAGATAATGTAGACAGTACAAATTTGAAATAAATCGCATGTATGCGTTAAGACAGGTACAATCTAATATTTTTTCTAGGAGAAGTTAGTACAAGAATTTATATTCTATTGATTTTTAGAGGACATTGAAGTTACTTTCATGCTTAAGCAGTAGAAATCAGTCTAAACTATCGATAGTGTTGCCGGTAGATTTTCCGTGCGTAAAAATGACAGTTAAAATTAGGCGTAACGTTTTGACAGTAAAAAAAAAAAGTCTGTAAAATGGGTCAAACCGTTCACGCCGAATTAATTAGGCTACTAGTTATACAGATCAAATACTAGAAATCAACAAATAAAACAAATAAAAGAAGACTTTCCATATCGTCATTAGGAGGCTGCAGACATTAACGTCTGGACACAAAAAGGATCTATAGGAAGGAAAACCAGTTAAAATACCACACTTTAGGCATTTTTGTTCTCTTTATGAAATCTATATAATGCAGTTTAAAATTGTTTAAAACATTTACAAATCGAGATAACAATGCCAGAAATACCAATAAATCAAAATAATGCTGATTACAGTATACCATGACACGATGTCTAACAAGTGACAAATGTAAATCTAGCTGGTTCACGGGAGCATCCGTTTTAAGTTAAGCATAAATTACTTTGGAAGCTTGGAAAAGAAATATTTCCTTTCTTAACATGATGCCGTGATATTTTTGTTGACGACTCATTGCAAACAAAACTTAAGGAGAATAAATATTTTTGGCTAGATTTTTGTCCTAATCACCATTTACTGAACGAAAATAGGTATAAAAAAACTGAAAAAAATCCCGTAGACGTATAGATATATATAAAATAAGAAAGTGACTTGTAATTTTTAATAAATTAATTATCAATAAAGGTCATGGGCATATTAAGCCTGTACGGCTCCAAAATATTTCTATAGAAATACATACCTATAAATAGTAAATAAAATGATTATAACTAATAATGGAAAAAATGCTCTTTTTTATGTTTGATTATTTAATGAAGCAATAATGGCCGAAAAATGGATTTCAGTTTTATTGTTTTCACTACGATATATCCCAGCTATGACACTGAACTACACATGTTGTGAACATAACAAACTAAAGTTTTTAAGCTTATTTTTATATAATTTTTAGAATTTCGAGCATATTATGTTAAAACTACTGGCATCCGTTCGACCGTCTGTCTTTCCGTCCATTCGTCTGTCCGTTCGTCCGTTAGCAATTTGGTTTCCGGAACATAACTTAAGTTTCATTTGGCCCACAATATTCAAACTTGACAGGATGATTGTCCATATTAAGTAAAAGACCCCTGTTAATTTTTGGGTCACATGGTCAAAGGTCAAGGTCACTTTAACCTTAAAACTGAAAACTGTTTTCGCTCAATATCTTAAGTATTAATCAACCTACAGCTGTAAAATTTTATAGGATGAACAGCCATGTCCAATACATGACCCCTATTGATTTTAAGGTCATAAGACTTAAGGTCAGGGTCACAATGGCCTTAACAATGACAACTGGTGCTTTCTGGAGCTAAACACATGTTCCATTTGGCTTATAGTGTTCAAACTGATTGCATATATTGAATAAAAGCTCCATATCTATATTTGGGTCACAAGGTCAAAGGTCAGTATCAAATGACCTTAATATTGTTAAGAGTTTTACAACTGTCAAACTTCATAGGATTTTCACTTATATTGAGTACATGAATTGTATGCCCTAAAAATTGCTTATATTATGTTATACCCCTGGCGTCTTTCCGTCCATCAGTCGTAGCATTTTTACAACAAAACAATTTGATGGTGGTGATATGGTAACAGCAACTGTATATATATATGAAGGTTCTTCAGCTTAAAAGGAGGATTTCTTTTTGAAGGAGGTAAAACTTTATTTTAATGTGTTTATGTATCAATTTCTTTAATTTATGTATACATAAATGGGTACAATCAAAGATGGCTGTTTTACAAAAGTCACGTTGTTTTTTTTATTAATTCAAGAATAACTCATAAGTGGGAGCACCTATGTCCTGTGGAAACATTTCCAATTTAAAACAAGATGTGTCTTTCATAATGCAAATCTGTCATTTAATTTGATTACAACATTTCACAATGCAATTATTGACTTAGTGGTTAAGAATTTCATCGACCAAATTTAAGTAGGATCACCTCGTTCATGAAATTTATACTTACGTATTACAACAGTCACCTTTCAAAAACAGTCCAGGTTCTAAATGCTGTAAACTATAGTTAGAAGCAGGATTGTTCCGTTAAACACCTCCTAGAACCGACTGTAACAATACCAAATCACATTTTATCATTATTTCCTACTCATTAGTAATATGTTTTTGTTCTACATACATCTCTTAAAAAGTATTTGAATCTAATCTTAAACTTTTATTACAACACATAAGTAGTTGGTACCGAATGTGTGGTGTACCCTGTAACATATCAAAACACCCACTACTTTTCACTCATCCTATACCTTATTGTAGCCTAACATTATTGTATATATTATTGTGCTAAACTTAAAGAAAAAATAGTCAATCAAAACTCAGCAATGCAAGCCCTGAAGGAAAATAACCAAACAATGAGAGATAGACTTAACAGAGAAATTAATTACAATGAAGGGGCGCAAAACGACGCAGAACAATACAGTAGAATGAACAATATTCGTTTATATGGCCTCAAAGACGACGATCCCAAACAGTCATCGGGCATGACAGCTGAACTGGTAGTTAATGAACTGAATAATCAGCTGAAAATCAACCTCACAATGAATGATATCAGTATCGCTCACAGACAGGGTCGATATCTACCGGGTAGAACCAGAACAACGATAGTGCAGTTTGTTCGCAGGGAAGTAAAGGGAACAGTTATGAAAAATGTGAAGGAGTTGAAAAATTCAGGAATGTCGATAAGTCTTGACTTAACCAGGCTTAATCAACAAGTTTTACAGTCTATTAGACTCAAGGATAAGAATAAAGAAGAAGACGATGTTTGGTATTCAAACGGAAAAATCTTCGTCAGTAAAATGGCTCCAGGAAAAAACGGCAAACTGGAGAACCGAACTTTCCAAATCAAACAACGTGAGTTTGCGTATTGGTTACGGAAAGACTGGCCGGAGAAACGTAAGATAGAACAGGAAAGTAGGTACGCAGACAAAGTGACAATGCCCATGACTATAAACAATGAAAATGTACAATTATAAGATAATGAATTTCAGCTGTAAATGACTTTTACATTTTTTAGATGACGAAATATGTTTATGTATTTGCTGTGTATTTATGTTACAAAATAACTTTAAAATTATGAGTTAATAGTTAATAAGCAAAAAATTATAACATGAATACTATGTAGTAAAGATATCGCATATTTAAAAAAAATCATGAGTACACGTGTACTATATCAAATATGTTTAATGAGAATCTGATATAAATAAAAACTTTAACAATATATCATAATATTGAACTCATTGACTGTTTTATGTATCCGGATATCTATCAGTCTTAACTTTCAAAGTATTTTCTATTTTTGTATAAAACGATAACATAATTATGAAGTAGACGACAACTTTATAAGCAGACGACACTTTTGCGATAGTATGCAGCAGTTTCATTATTTTTTAATGTTAAAAATCTTAAAATAAATATCATTTTGGTATTAAGAATTCAATAATCACTGTTCATGTTTTGTACACTGTAGTTCAAAATGTTGTTGTTGTTTTTGTTTGTTGTTTTTTTTCCTTGCTAGAATTACAATAAATCATTTAATTATACATTATATAGATCTACGTTGAAGTTGAATGGTGTTTTTTGTGTTTTTTTCCTCGCTGCACGCAGAATAGCGTTTGCTATGATGTTTACATGTTCTATATTTTACCATGATTATTTTTATGTATAATAATATCTTAAGATTTTTGGTACTGATTCCCCATGTGCATAAAAACTCATCAGTTAATTAGTTAAAATAAAATATCTTTACCTTTAAAGTCTGTGTCGATAATGAGCCCAAATATATTTACTTAAAGGCACATTGTGCCTCAGAAAATTAGAAACATTTATGTAGCATACTGGGCCTTAAAAAACATGGATTCGCACTGGGGGAAAATTACTTCCCCTTGACTGATATATTTTTTTCATACATGCTGTTATAAAAATAATGAAAAGAGTAAAAATAACAATGAACTTTAAATGGCAGAAATAAAATTCAGGCTATCCCGTTGTGTAATTATGTACATGGAAAACTTGTTAGAACTTTGCATTTTTTGTTCGTTTGTTGTTGTTGTTGTTTTCCTTTTTGAGTGTTCTTTTGTGTGTCTTTTTTGTCATTGGTTAAAGTAATTTTTGATACTGAGCTACTATTGTCAGGAATTAATATTAAAATAGTGAATGTATCAAAGATATATTAAGATTATAAATTCTACTGAGTATTACATGAATTTAATATACCGCATCAAAAATCACCTTTTTTCGTTTCTGAGGTGACAATTGGTGTTTATATTGATAGCTGTCATTAATTTTTTGGCCCGTATTGCACAGTTTGTTAGTGGTAGAATAATTGCTTTATATAGTCTTCCTAAACGTTTTCGTCTTTCGTTTTTTTTTGGTGCTTCGGAAGAAGAAATAGTTGCATATATGGGAGGCCTTAAAATATTATCTCTAAACTGTAGAGGTTTAAATGGTATAAAAAAGCGGAAAGAAGTATTTCGTTTTCTAAAAGAAAATAAATCTGATATTTACTGTTTGCAAGACACTCACTTCACTTTAGACATGCAAAAATCTATATACGCTGAATGGAACTGTGAATGTTACTTTAGCTATGGAACATCCAATTCCAGAGGTGTAGCTATTTTATTTGGAAAAAAATATTGAATACAAAATTAAGAACACAATTATTGATAAGAATGGAAACTACATTATTTTAGAAATGACAATTTATGATAAAAACCTAACACTTGTAAGCATTTATGGTCCAAATTCTGATCAACCACAATTTTATGAAGAAGTTTTTAATAACGTAAGAACAATTAGTAATGAATATTGTATAATATGTGGGGACTATAACTTGGTCATTGATCCGCAACTTGACTATTACAATTATAAAAGGTTAAATAATAAAATTGCAAGGAAAACAATGATAAAGTATATGCATGAGCACTGTCTGGTTGATATATTTAGGGAACTCTTTCCAAGTAAACGGCGATATACCTGGCGACGAACACGGCCAATTCAACAGGCAAGATTAGATAACTTTTTAATATCTGAAGCTATGCAACAATTTGTAGAGCAACATAGTATTGACGCAAGTTTCCAATCAGATCACTCTATCATAACACTGAAATTGAAATTTGATGACTTTAAACATGGTAAAGGTCTTTGGAAACATAATAATTCTCTTTTAAATGATCTAAAATATCTTGAAACAATAAATGAGTTGATAGATAAAATAAAGATGCCATATGCTCTACCGGTTTATAATATTGACAATATAAAGAATATTCCAGATAATGAAATACAGTTTACAATAAATGACCAGCTATTCTTAGAAACGTTACTTTTAGAAATTAGAGGGAAGTCAATATCTTATAGTTCATACATAAATAAGCTAAGAAAAAACACAGAAAGTCAAATATTAAAAGAAATAAGTTCTATTGAAGCCAATTTATCAGATCAAAATGTTGATAGACTGCTCTTACTAAGAGATGAATTATCTCAGATAAATAATGAACGACTTCAGGGATACCTTATAAGATCAAGGGCTAAATTGTCCCTTGAAGGTGAAAAACCTACTACATATTTTTGCAATTTAGAAAAATATAATTACATTTCATAAACAATCTATAGAGTACAAAATGAAAATGGAACTATAATTGATAATCAGGAAGACATTTTAAAAGAAACAGAAAGATATTATGAAGCTCTGTTCAAAAAAAGAGAATCTAATGAAATAATTGATTTTAATGATTTTACATATAATATTAATAATAATAAACTCACAGATACAGAAAGCCAAAACTTAGAAGGTGAAATAAATTATCATGAGGCATCATTTGTTTTAAAAAACATGTCAAACAACAAAAGCCCCGGCTCATCTGGTTTTGGAGCCGATTTTTATAAAGTATTCTGGAAGAAAATGGGACATTTTATTTTAAGAGCTCTAAATGAAGCATATAATGTCAATCAGTTATCCATTACTCAAACACAAGGAATAATTACATGTTTACCCTAGGAGAATAAATCTAAACTTTTTCTTAAGAATTGGAGGCCAATAACTTTGTTAAATACTATATATAAGATTGGATCTGGATGCATTGCAAACAGAATTAAACTATTTTTAAATATACTTATTAGCAAAGATCAAACGGGTTTTATAAAAGGAAGATATATTGGAGAAAATGTTAGACTGATATATGATATTATGAATTACACAGAAGAAAATGATATTCCTGGATTACTTCTTTTGATTGACTTTGAAAAAGCATTCGATTCGCTATCTTGGGATTTTGTACAGAATACCTTATCTTTTTTCAATTTTGGTGCATCAATTAAATCAAAGTGCTGCAGCACTGAATGCGACGAACATGCAACCGGAGAGACATTAAGGCCTCTTTTAGAAAAAAAAAACCAAAACAAAAACAAAACACAAACTATATAACAGAGAAAATTTGTTCCATACAAGTTCGAGAATTGTAGAGCAATATATTTTGTGTCCCAAATTGATATAATTCAGATTTTCTACTTTCAAGCACTTAAATACAGAATGAAATTTATGCCTAAAAACTCTGGTCAAACTTGTAAATCAGTGTCCTTATCGATTTATTCTAAGAAATGATATGTAAATAGAAAAAAAACTATCAACGAAATATTTCTAGAATAAATCCAGGCAAATAAACTTCAAACATAATACATTATACATTTGAGAATGCTATTTAGAATTGCTTCGTGTTATATCATAGTGGGCATACAGACAATAAAATATAAGTCATTTGTATTTTTATTTCTCTTGGATATGTCTCATTAAAAAAAAATTGGTTAAAATCATGAGCAATTAATAGTGTATTTCTTAGATTATTTTTAGTTACAAGGTAAAGATGTAGAGGCCAGAGCACATCGTTTTTATTTTAATTTAAATGTCACTTAAGCACTACAGTGTTTAGTTGTCCTTTTTAACTTCACACTAATTTCCATTTTCAACTTGTTTGCTTCTTACGATTGTATAGCATTTCTAAAAGTATTGCATGTAATCCGCTGGTTTAATAATTACATGTTTAATGTGTACTTCCTAATCGCCTGTCCAAAAATCAGAACAGGTGAAGCAGAATCTATTTTTAGAATAGCGAAGGTTAACTCATATCATGACCTAGTAAAATATGTAAACAAACCACAAGAATCGGAAGTAGAACTGATATTATAACTTCCTTACCATGAAAGACTACATGGCGGTAAAGTGTCTTACATGCATTTTCAAAAATAGATATTTATACTAACCATTGTACTGTATCTAATATATTAATAACTGCTGAATATTCAGCTAAACCCGCAGTATGAGTCACGAAAATAGTTCTTCTTTTATTAATGCGCGAGTTATCCTAGAGTCACGAAAAACTTTTGATTTGTTAATAATAATGTTTTGTATAATGTAGAAATATTTATTTCCTACTAATAATGTCTTGGAACTCAGAGGTTACACCTTAATTGTAGTATAATTTGCTGTCCTACTTTTTCGACAGCGGTAAATCGTTTCAGCAGTAATTTGCATATTGCGCAATAATACTACGGGACTACAACGTTTTTATCAATAAATATACGTTCATATTTAACTTGGATAACTTAATTTGAAATTGAAAAGGCTAAATATGGAAGACATTAAGATATCCAGACAAAGTATGGGAGTTTTGAAGGATCATATTCATGTACTATTTCTTGGGCTGTTAATTGGTTTAGGACACATTGCGCGATTGTAGCCAACGAAATCCCATGTGTAGATGACTTAGCTCTGAACGCGCCTGAGGGCGCGTCCGTCGCAAAAATGGTTTAATATATTTTATGAAAATGCAACATCAGCTGTTTGTCAATGTGGACTCTTATCCAAATTTATCAATGTACAGCGAGGCTGTCGTCAAGGCGACCCTCTTTCATGTTATATATTTATTTTATGTGCAGAAGTTCTTTCCCTTAAGTTGAAATCCGTAGAAAATATTAAAGGAATACGTATTAAACAGACTGAACATTTATTGTCACAGTTTGCTGATGATACCACTGTAATGTTAGATGGAACAGCACAATCTTTAAATGCCACTCTTGATGTTTTATCAGTTTTTGCTCAGATCTCGGGGCTCAGGGTGAACTTTGAAAAGACAAAGGTTGTTTGGATAGGCATTAAAAAGTACAGCAGTGATAGCATAAAAACTAGATGGAAACTGAATTGGAACGAAACTAGTTTCAAAATGCTTGGTATAACATTCCATGTGGATCTTAAAAAATGGTAGATCTTAACTTTAAAGAAAAAATATCCAATATAGAAAAAATGATTAAACAATGGAAAAGAAGAGCTTTGACTCCAATCGGTAAAATAACAGTAATAAAAACAATACTTATCTCACAACTAAACCATTTATTTATAATGTTGCCGAATCCTTCGGATAAATATATACAACAAATTAATGATACATTATATGCTTTTATTTGGAATGGAACTTCAAAAATTAATAAAAATGTGTTAGTTAAAGATTACATGGAAGGGGGTTTAAGAATGGTAAATATAAATGCTTTTATGAATGGGTTAAAACTTACATGGATAAGAAGAATTATTTCAAGTGATAGTTGTTGTAAAAGTATTTTAACACAGGGTATTGATGTATAAAAATTAGTCACGTGTGGAAAGCATTATGTCGAGAAAATGTCAAAATCTATTAAAAATGAATTCTGGAAACACACTTTAAATGCATTTTCATTGTTTATTGAGCATCAGAAATTTGATAAAGAAGACATTTGTAACTTACCTTTATTTTACAATCAGAACATTACTATTGGGAATAAAAGTATCTTTTGGAAATCTTGGTATGATAAGGGAATTCGTTGTATTTATGATATCTTACAAGACAATGGCCAGTTTTATACACCAGAAGAATTAGGCAAGATCTACAATATAAATATCAATCATCTTTTATATTTAGGAATAAAAAAACAGTTACAAACTTTTTTTCAAAATGTCTGCTTCAACCCTTTAACTTTGAAGAGAGAAAAATTGCCAACAATTCCAATACACATTAAAGGGATAATTAAAGACCAAAAAGGCTCAAAATATATGTATGATTCGCTTAATGTCAATTTCAGCAAGCCCGTTTGTCAGGTCAAATGGACACAAAAACTATGCCTCCCAAATGATGATGAATACTGGAAGAATATATATAATTTACCATTCAAATTGACAAAATATACTTATTTACAATGGTTCCAAGTAAGACTGATCCATAGGATTTTGGGTACAAATAATCTTTTGTTCAAAATGAAATATATTAACAGTCCCTTATGTAGCCTTTGTAATCTTCATGATGAAACTATAGAACATATCTTTTGGGAATGCAATCACAGCAATAAATTAATACACGAAATTTGTATAAATAATCTAAACATGTCAAACTTGAATAAAGAAACTATGCTTTTTGGTTACACTAAAGGAAACAATACAATAAATATTGTAAACAATTTAGTTCTTTTATATGTCAAAATGTATATTTTTAAATGTAAAACTAATAAAACAATGCTATCTTTTGCTGGTGCTATAAAGTATATTTCATATGTTTTAAAGGTAAATGAAGAAAAAGCTATCAAATGTGGAAATCTTGACCAATTTAAAAAAGACTGGCATACTATTTTAAATATATGTCATTAATCACAATATATTAGAGACCTATCCAAATTTTTTATTCCAATCTGATAATGATTAATGTGAATCATCAAAATACTTGTTCGTATGTTGGTGTTAGGAGCGACCTTTGTCTTTCCATTTTTCATACCTAGCTTTGTTTGAGCATACGTGGAAGAATAAATTCATGTTTGTAGTATTTTTGAACGTTCCCTGGCCGCAAAGTATTTGTCTTTGATGTTTTTGTTGTGTTATATTGTTGTTTTTTTTTGTAAATAATCATCCTTTTTCGTATGTCTATTTATTCTATCGTCAAGCCTCCTAGCTAACCCCATTAGTATCATTAGTTTGTGTATTAATCATAAATATAGAAAAAAGTAATTATGTTTTTGTTTAAGGCATAATGTAGATTTAGTAATATTTTTCTATGTCTTGAACTTAAAACCTCCTTTACATATTCAATTTTTCAAAAAAAAAATTTTGCCGTAAATTACTTCTGTTAATACTATGTTAATTTTTCATGTTTTAACACATTATTGTAAGACTATTAAGGGATGGACCTCCGACCCTTAAAAAGTCATGCGACGGAGGCAATAAATGGGGTCACCTTCGGGGCCTGGAAAAAAACAAACAAAAAAAAAACACAAAAAAAAAACAACATTATTGTATATGTATTCCGTTAGTATACTTTGTTAAATATTCTGTATATCTAACTGTTTGATGTTGTGTTGCATGTCTTTGTATACTTATGTTGTGCTGTTTGATTCTCCTTATTTATTGTATATACATACAGTTTAAGAAGTGCAGGGGAAGTTGACCAGTTAAAACATGTGTACAGAAACATAAATTTTTGTCCAGTCTCATTTATTCTAAATTTTAGAACTTTGTGTTTTTGGCTAAAGCTTAAAATGTAACAAAATATTATTTTCTAATAATAATAATATTGTCTATTGTTTATGGCACACACTTTGTACTAAAGGAACCCTTCTTCAACATTAGAACATTAAATAATTTTATATAAGTTAATTTTACAGACACTGCTTTAACTGTGCTTGTGGTGGGTTTTTTGTTATGGCTGAATGTCATGGGCTTACGTTTCATTCTTTAAGAGATCTTTTTTCTGCTTCATTTAGTTTATATACATATTGATGATTTGAGCCGTGCCATGACAAAACCAATTTAATGGGTTTGCGACCAGCATGGATCCAGACTAGCCTGCGCATCCACGCAGTCCGATCAGGATCCATGCTGTTCGCTAACAGTTTCTCTACTTGTTATAGGGTTTGTAAGCGCACAGCATGGATCCTCATCAGACTGTACAAATGCGCAGGCTACTCTAGATCCATGCTGGTTTCAAACGCATTATGTTGGTTTTGTCATGACGCGGCTCATTTATCTTTGCAAATAAAAATGAAATTGAAATTTTAATTATATAATTATATTCTACAGGAAACATCATAAAAAGATATTTGACATGAAAAGTTTTTTTGTAGTTGTCAAAAGATTTTTTAATGCTTTCTTTCACTTCTTTGCTTGCTTGGTGGCCTAATTAGGTAGTTGAAGAAAATCCTTTATTTTCGGAACATGAAGTATATCAAGAATAAATTAGATGATATTAAAGCCACTGGATATCAGATTACGGAAGTTGTCCTTACAGGAGGTGACAACAAAGTACAACTGTTACAACAATGTAATGATAAACTAAACAAGTATACTGATAACATTCTCCATGTGATGAACAAGGTGCACAATGCATACAATTACTCAAGTGGAAATCTTCAGAGAATAAAAAGGAGGCTAGAGGAAGTTGAAGATGAAAATAAATACAAACAAGGAATAAGAGATTCAGATAATCTGTTTAAGAAAATGAGGTTAGACATTGGCACACTTTCATCTAGCCAGGAAAAAGCAACACATTCATCTACTCAGTCTTCAAAAACAGCCATTGATGAAGACATATTACAAGATATGCAGGATTCATCCTTCATGAGTCAACTTCTAGATGATTCTCTGATTGAACCCAGCCAGCACAACCATTATGAAGAAAAACATCATTCTGAAGAATATTCAGACTAATCATCTGTACTACTCTCTTGAGGAAACAAAATAATAACCTCATAAAGAGTGAAGAGCACTAAAGAATGAAATTGAAAGAAACTTAACATTTTGCATTTTAGAAATGTTATATGCATTTTTCACACTTAAAAGAAATATTTGCTATT
>NW_026854277.1:0-14643 GCF_026571515.1 Ruditapes philippinarum
TTATATATTCACGAATTCGAAAACCTAGCTTGAAACGCCGTTTTCCGGTACTTTCTGTACATATACTAAGCTCTGGGGAATTCACCTAATGCAGTGTAATAGCGAACTCAATGTTTTCGGCCTTTTTTTAAATTGAACTGAAATAAAACAGTTATTTCTTTATAAGAAAATAATTAAATATCATTGTATGAATAATTCCATACAAAAAATGAAGTAAATACACAAGTTTATGCAGAAAATAACCTTAATAAATATTATGGAAGATTCCACTACGTCTGTTTGAATTTTATTGATTTTCATTATAAATAATTTTTTTTTTTTAATAATTTGCAATACGAATATCGATAATTTTCAAAAACATCATTTTTTTCACCTTAAACGGTTAAATCATGATAGGAAAATAGACAAATCTCGTAACTGTGTTATGTACTTCATTTTGGTGTAATTCCCTAGAGGTAAAACGGTAAAGTACCGGAAAATTGTGTTTAGCTAGGTTTTCGAAAAGGTCACCCCATGATTTTGAAAATCGCCCCCTTTTTTGAAATAGAGGGGGGAAAATCACCCCTAATTTTGAAATCCTAGAATAGACCCTGCTTTATATTTTCGGAGAAATGGCCTGGACAAAAATAAAGTATGAAAATTAAGAAAGGGCAATAACTCAAAAAATAAGAAATGCAGAGTACTGGTTCTTGTGCAATGCACTTCTTCTTAATGAGATCTATCATCCTATGAAGTTTCAAGTCCATGGCTTTTATACATTAGGAGAAATGGCCCGGACAAAAATAAAGTATGAAAATTAACAAAGGGCAATAACTCAAAAATTAGGAAGTGCAGAGTACCAGTTCTTGTGCACTGCACTTCCGCTTAATGAGATCTACCATCCTATGAAGTTTCAAGTCCATAGCTTTCATAGTTGAAGAGAAATGGCCCGGACAAAATTAAAGTATGAAAATTAACAAAGGGCAATAACTCAAAAATTAAGAAGATCAGACTACTGGTTCTTGTGCACTTCACTTCTGGTTATTGAAAGAAGCATGCATACCAAGTTTGAAGTCAATCAAACTTATAGTGACTGAGTTATGCTCCCGACAAGCTTTAGGGGACGCCAACGCCGACAACGACGCCAACAATAGCAAAAGTAACCCCTATATGTCGCCTTTTCAAGGCGACACAATAAAAAGATAGTACAAATTGTATGTACCAATAGGAGGGCCATGATGGCCCTGAAAGTGCTCACCTGCATATAAAAACTCTGAATGACAAGGAAGAAGTAAAATTGTAAACTATAAACAAAAGCAGATATAAAATCTAAATCTTAAATTGACATCACAAAGTTCATACTTGTATCTGAAATAGTTCATGTGTAAAAACATTAGTATTTTAATATGTACATATAAAGAAAATCAATGCCCCCCCCCCCCACCCCCCCGGGACAAATTGACCCCAGGGCCTTTATTACAAACTAGGAAGGCACTCACTAAAAATGTTTCATGCTAAATATCAAAATATCAAAGCTCTAGCTCTTTGGGTTTTAGAAAAGAGGATTTTTAAGTTTTTACTATACACATATAAGGAAAATTAGTGAGAAAATTAGTGAGCCCCGTGGCAGGGCTAATTTTAACCACAGGGCATTCACTTAAACTGTGTAGATCCCCATTAGTAAATGTTTCATGCTAAATATCTAAGATTTAGCCCTTTTGGGTTTTTTTTAAAAAGAAGATGTTTTTAGGTTTTTCCTATATACATAAATAACAAGGGTGACATAGTCACAAAATATGCCCGTTTATGAAAGCTTTAGATGGAGATGGGGGGCATTATGGATAAGTGTTATCTAGCAAGCAAGTTTTTATTCTTGGCACTGTGTTGTTAAATGAACCTTAAAACAAATCAGTAGGGAAGATATGCACAGGATGTGTGACCTTGACCTTGGTCGCAGGGACCTGAATTTTATGCATGGCACTCAGCCTCACAATGATGAACATTTGTGCCAAATTTATATTGAAATCCCTCTATGCATGTAGAAAGTTTTGCTCCAGACAAGCGTTTTTTTCTAAAATGAGCTCTAACTCGTGACCTTCACCTTTGACCTAGAGACTTGGTTTCATGTGCAGGGCACTACGTCTCATGGTGGTTGAACAATTCTAATAAAGTAAACATTAAAAATTCCTCCATGCATGTAAAAATATGCTTCCAGACAACATCTGGATATTTAATCATCTCCAGTGACCTTGACCTTGTCAAATATTAACCCTAAATTAAATGTGTCACACCTGTAGTCATGATAGTTAAAACCCATTTGTGCTTACAATCCATCAATAAATGATGACTAAATGGTCCCCCTATACACATCTTCAAAATTTTTTATCTGAACTTTGACCTCTATGTGTAATCTTGACTTTGGTCGCAGGGATCTGAATTTTGCGTGCGACACTCAGCCTCACAATGGTGAACATTTGTGCCAAGTTATATTGAAATGCCCCTATGAATGTAGAAGTTTTGCTCCGGACAAGCGTTTTTCAATGAGCTCTAAGTGTGAACTTGACCTTTGACCTGGATCATGCATGGAGCAATAGATATCATGGTGGTGAACATTTCCATAAAGTATTATAAAAATTCTTCCATACATGTATGAGATATGCTCCAGACAAAATCTGGATATTTCACCATCTTTAGTGACCTTGACCTTGCATATATTGACCTAAAGTACATGTGTCACAGCCATAGTCATGATAATGACCATTTTTGTTACAATCCCTCAATAAATGATGATTAAATCGTCCCTATACACATCTTCATATTTTTATCTAAACTTTGACCTCTATGTATGACCTTGACCTTGGCTGCAGGGACCTGAATTTTGTGCGCGACACTCTGCCTTACAATGGTGAACATTTGTGCCAAGTTATATTGAAATCCCTCTATGCATGTGGAAGTTTTGCTCCGGACAAGCGTTTTTCAATGAGCTCTAAGTGTGACCATGACCTTTGACCTAGAGACCTAGTTCATGTGCGTGACATGGCTTTCTCATAATGGTGAACATTTCTATGAAATTTCATTAAAATCCCTCCATGGGTGTAGGAGATATGCTCCGGACAAAATCTGGATATTTCATCATCTTTAGTGACCTTGACCTTGTATATATTGACCTAAATTATATGTATCACACAGCCATAGTCTTGATAATGACAATTTGTGTTACAATCCCTCAATAAAATGATGACTAAATGGTCCATATACACATCTTCATATTTTTATCTGAACTTTGACCTCTATGTGTGACCTTGACCTTGGCCGAAAGGACCTGAATCTTGCGCGCAACACTCCGTCTCACAGTGGTGAACATTTTTGCCAAGTAATATTGAAATCCCTCTATACATGTTGAAGTTTTGCTCCGGACAAGCATTTTTCAATGAGCTCTAAGTGTGACCTTGACCTTTGACCTAGAGACCTGGTTCATGTGCGGGACACTGCTCCTCATAGTGGTTAACATTTCTATGAAGTTTCATTAAAATCCCTCCATACATGTAGGAGATATGCTACGGACAAAATTGGACATGCCAGGGGCCCGCCCGCCAGGGGCGTTCCCATAATACGTCCCGTTTTTCAAATGGGCGTATGAAAAGGGAAATCAATAACCCCCTGTGGCTGGGCCAATTTTGAACCCAGGGCTATTATTTGAACAAATAGGTATACACTCTCTAGAAGATGTATCATGCTAAATATCTAAGCTCAAAACTTATATGTAAGCTCTAGCTTTTTGGGTTTTCTAAAAGAAGATTTTATACAGGTTTTTTTCTTGACCCCAGGGCTTTCATTTAGATACCCATAAGAAGACGTTTTCATGCTAAATAGCTAAGCTTGAGCTCAAGCTCTTTTGGGTTTTTAAAAGAAGATTTTTTATGTTTTTACTAATACATATAAAGAAAATCAATGACCCCCAGGGGCAGAACCAATTTTGACCCCAGGGCTGTTATTTGAACAAATAGATAGATACTCACTTGAAGATATTTCATGCTTAACATCTAAGTTCTAGCTCTTGGTGTTTTTTAAAGAATTTTATAAAAAAATTTATTTCGTTTGCAATGGCAATTTTTTAACAATTTTTAAAGTTGATTGCCAAAGGAACATTCCTGTAAAGTTTGGATAAAAATGGCTCAGTGGTTTATGAGGAGATGTCATTAAAAGTAAAAGTTTACAGACGACGGCCGGACAGCCGAACAAAAAAGCGATCACAAAGTTCACCTTGTAACTTACTGACAGATGAGCTAAAATGAGCTAAAAATATAAGCTGGGAAAGCAGAGTAGAGGTGTATCGATTCATTGAATACATCGGGATCTGCCCTGTCCTTGATGCATGCATTGTACTGAAATTATAAATTCCAATATATCGGGACGCAATACATATTTCAGCACCCAATGCATCGATATATCGTGAAAGAATCACAATACACTAATAATTATGATATAATGAAAAATAACTTTAATCCTTAAGTAAAAAGTAAAAATTCCTAAGTAATAAGTACAGTAAATTGTTGAAAGATCAAAACTTGAAAACAAGTTATAATAACAAGTTGAAGAGTTTTTTGTTTTGTTATTGTAATAATTTTATATTATATTTGTAATTTTGCTGTGAACAAATGACCAAGTTTTATATATTAAAAATGGCGAAATGGAGAGAGAGACAAGGCGACTTTGTCGCCCCAAATTGCCTAGAAAATGATCTATAAATTTTAAGATAAAGTCTCTGAAAGCATTATTTTGATACTATTTCATCACAAACAAAAAATTTTGCAATATCATCGCTTTTTTAAAAAAGTATGAAATAATACCGAAAAATTCCCTAATAAACGCCCCCAGGGGGCTAAACATTTTCCAAAAGGGGGGCTATTATTACAACACAGTTTTTCCTAAATAAAAATATCACTGTAAATACAAGTGTTGGTAATGACATAAAAAAATGTTAAGGTTTTAAAGTTCATATTATACATATTTGTGTTTACTATAAAATACTATGGATTCTGAATGATTTGAATAAAATTATGGCTTTAACTATGAGTTCAGCATTGATGAGGACATTGTTTTCCCTATCAAAAGGCCTGGGGGCCTTTATTAGGGGAGGGGCGTTTATTAGGAATTTTACGATATCTTGAATCGTATTGTTTGGAAATTCAAATATTGTGACATGTATCATGATTGAAACAAATGGCAATGCACAGCCCTTAAGCAGAGGTAGAAAAAAAGGTGTTACAAATTTATCTATGTTTCTTGTTTTCTTCAAAATTTGTTGTTATTGTTCATTCAGTCCAGTAATCTGAGAACAAATACTGGACTGGATCTGTCTTCCCTGGACCAAATAAAATCCAGGAAAACAAGAATTTGTAACAGAGTTACCAACGTCCCCCGCCCCGGGAGTTTTATATGAAGCATAAAATTGTGCTATTTCAAAAGATTGAGGTATGGATCTCAGGACATTTAGTCCAAAATTATGATCAATGCAAGATCTGCAAATGTAACAATAAATTTGTTAAAACAAGAGGGCCATGATGGCCCTGAGGTCGCTCACCTGTATATAGGCCCCCCCAACCCCCACCCCCCCCCAAACGTTGCAGGGCCAATTTAACCAAAGGGCTTTTATTTGCACAAACTTGGTAAACGCCCATAAGAAGATGTTTCATGCTAAACATCTAAGCTCTAGCTCATTGGGCTATTTAAAAGAAGATTTTTTTAAAGTTTTTACTATACACATATAGTTAGAAACAATGAAACCCCTGGGGCCGGGCCAGTTATGACCCCAGGGTTTTTATTTGAACAAACTTTGTAGACACTTACTAGAATATGTTTCATGCTTAATATCTAAACTCTAGCTATTTGGGTTTTTTCAAAGAAGATTTTAAGTTTTTGCTATACACATATAAGGAAAATCAATGACCCCGGGGCGGGGCCAATTTTGACCCAAGGTCTTTTATTTGAACAAACTTTGTAGACACTCACTAACAGATGTTTCATGCTTAATATCTTAACTCTAGCTATTTGGGTTTTTTTCAAAAAGATTTTTTAAGTTTTTGCTATACACATATAAGGAAAATCAATGACCCCCGGGGCGGGGCCAATTTTGACCCCAGGGCTTTTATTTGAACAAACTTGGTAGACACCTATTAGAACATGTTTGATGCTAAATATCTTAACCATAGCTCTTTGAGTTCTTTAAAAGAAGATTTTTTAAGTTTTTACTATATGCATATATAGGGAAAATCAATGACCCCCGGGGCGGGGTCAATTTTGACCCCAGGGCTTTTATTTGAACAAACTTGGTAGACACTTATTAGAACATGTTTCATGCTAAATATCTTAGCTCTAACTCTTTTGGTTCTTTAAAAGAAGATTTTTTAAGTTTTTACTATATGCATATAGGGAAAATCAATGACCCCCTGGGGCGGAGCCAATTTTGACCCCAGGGCTTTTCTTTGAACAAACTTGGTAGACACCTATTAGAACATGTTTGATGCTCAATATCTTAGCCATAGCTCTTTGAGTTCTTTAAAAGAAGATTTTTTAAGTTTTTACTATATGCCTATAGGGAAAATCAATGACCCCCCGGGGCGGGGCCAATTTTGACCCCAGGGCTTTTATTTGAACAAACTTGGTAGACACTCACTAGAAGATGTTTATGCCAAATATCTAAGCTCTAGCTCTTATGGTTTTTTAAAAGAAGATTTTTAAAGTTTTTTCTTTCGGTTGCCATGGTAACCAGAGTTCTGCATGGAATTAAATTCTTTGAACAATTTTTAAAGGTGACCACCAAAGGAACATTCCTGTGAAGTTTGGATGAAATTGGCCTTGTGGTTTATGAGGAGATGTCATTTAAAGTAAAAGTTTACGGACGACGGACGACGGACGCCGGACGAAAAGCAATCACAAAAGCTCACCCTGTCACTTTGTGACAGGTGAGCTAAAAATAAAATGAAACACGGAATTTAAAAATCTATCATGTTAAGCTTTGACCTCTAAGTGTGAACTTGACCTTGGAGGTAGGGGAGCAGGTGTTGTGCATGACATAACGTCTTATTATTGTGACTATTTGTGCCAAGTTATTTCAAAATCCCTTGAACTATGAAGAAGTTCTAGATTCAACACAAAATATACCCTATAACAGACTATGTTAATTTTTGACCTCTAAGTGTGACCTTGACCTTGGAGGTAGGGATGCAGGTGTTGCGCATGACACATCCTCTTATTATAGTGACTATTTGTGCGAAGTATTTTCACAATCCTTTGATCTATGAAAAAATTATAGACCTGACACAAAATATACCCTGTAACAGACTATGTAAGTATTTGACCTCCAAGTGCGACCTTGACCTTGGAGGTAGGTGACCGGTTTTTGCGCATGACACATCATCTGATTATTGTTAACAATTATGGCAAGTATTTACAAAAGTCCTTCATAGATAAGAAAGTTATGGACTGGACACGACATATACCCTCAAATAGACAATGTTGACCTTGAATGAACAAAGTACGACCTTGACCCTGAAGGTACGGGTCTGGTTGTTGCGCATGACACATCGTCTTATTATAACAAACATTTGTGCCAAGTTATCTCAAATTCCTTTGATAAATGACAAAGTTATGGACCGGACACGAAATATACCCTGTAACAGACTATGTTAATATTTGACCTCCAAGTGTGACCTTGACGTTGAAGGTAGGCAACTGGTTTTTGCGCATGACACATCGTCTGATTATTATGAACAATTATGGCAAGTATTTACAAAAACCCTTCATAGATAAGAAAGTTATGGACCGGACACGAAATATACCCTGTAACAGACTATGTTAATATTTGACCTCCAAGTGTGACCTTGACCTTGAAGGTAGGTGACTGTTTTTTCCGCATGACACATCGTCTGATAATTGTGAACAATTATGGCAAGTATTTACAAAATCCCTTCATAGATAAGAAAGTTATGGACCGCGACACGAAAATATACCCTGTAACAGACTATGTTAATATTTGACCTCCAAGTGTGACCTTGACCTTGAAGGTAGGTGACTGGTTTTTGCGCATGACACATCGTCTGATTATTGTGAACAATTATGGCAAGTATTTACAAAATCCCTTCATAGATAAGAAAGTTATGGACCGGACACGACATATACCCTCAAATAGGCAATTTTGACCTTGAATGAGAAAGTGTGACCCTGACCCTGGAGGTAGGGGTCTGGTTGTTGCGCATGACACATCGTCTTATTATAATAAACATTTGTGCCAAGTTATTTCAAATTCCTTTCATGAATGACAAAGTTATGGACCGGACACGAAAGTGTGACGGACGGACAGACGGACGGACAGACGGACGGAGCCTATTTCTATATCCCCCTTTTTTCTTCGAAAAGGCGGGGGACAATAAAAAACAATTCATTTTGGTATATGAGATGTATATGACCTAGGCCTGCTTATATGATAAAATTAATTGATCATAATTATATGAATATTACAGAAATTTTTACAACTTTCAATAAACTAATAATACTTATAAAACATGCTGTGGTATTTCTCTAATTGTTATGAAGCAATAAGGTCAACCAGTACTACATGTAAATTTGTTATCTAGACCAATGAAAGTCATAGTTTTCACAACCTTTGAAGATATATCCGAAAGCTTTAGCAAGGTCTGAAGACTTGTTCCTAAGCTTTGCTCTTTCAAAGAAATGACGCCAACTCAACTGAAATGGTTGTGAAAACTAATGGTTTATGCACTGGAAGTAAGCATTTCCATATGAGCCATTCCATCTAATAGACATTATAAATGAATAATTCTGTGATTTATTCTAATTGCTAAATAAGACTATATTCTTGATATAAATTATTGATGGAAAGCATTAAATTGTTTCTTTTGTCATAAACTAAGTTGAACATGAAATCTTTTTATTATTACGTGACAGTCGAACAAACAAGGCCACTCTTAAAAAATTATCTGTTTGCTATTGCCGGCCGACCCAGCAAAAATGCCCCGACTCAAAAGTTTTTTTCAGCTTAAAAAAATCAGATTTATTTTTATTTCCGCCAAATCAGCAAGGGCATTCCATCTAAAAAATTCCCTCGAAAACAAAAATAAAATTGGAGGAAAATCACACATTTAATATGTAAAGTAACGAGTGATCATTCATGAGGGCATTCTGTGCGTTACTATTTAAAGTATTTACATAAATAGCAACCAACCAGGGAAGGATATTTTCCTTACGTCACGCAGTACTGCATGCGCGCGGCAATTAAGTCGAATTAACTAATAATAGAACGTATCAAATTAAGGTGTGGAAACGGGATTAAAAATAATGTTTGTTCAGTTAATGAATATTTGTTAAGCATTTATATGGTCACTAGTTTACCATGTGGTAATTTTAATGTGCTTTGGAGTACATGTTTGTTTGTTTATGACTGCCGACACAGATTAAATACTTAGCCCATGCAATAAAACATTTCTGGTAGCAGCGGGGATTCTGTCATAAAATTTACCGAAAAAATAATTATTTGGAAGCTGTGGTCATTTTATATGCATTATTGTTTTGATAGCAGACACAATTATTGCAAAATATCTTCAAGATCATAAAAATGTAAATAAAATATCACAATCAAAATCACAGATTTACATACGTCCAATTAAACTCCATGTCAAAATGCACTTACGATTAATAATATGTCAATAATTGACACGATAAATATCCAACATTTTTTACTTGAGCAATAATTAAACATGTGTAATCATTCCTTGACAAAAAGAAATGACAGTTTTTTTTCTGATATATAAAAAAGAGGTGGAAGTCGATTGAGTGTCGGCATTTCTTTGATGATTCGGCAACAACTACAGGTGTGTAAACATCAAAGATTCACAGATTCTTCAGAAGAGCCGACCAGTCATTTGTCAGAGGTCATTTCGTGTGTAAATTTTGTATTTATATTTAACAATGGAAACATTATATTCTTTTTATCTATGGATGCTACTTTTTGCGCGAGTGTTTTTGTGTCTTTTAGCGCTATGGAATTTCAACAATCTGCGATAATTTTCGGGAACTAACAATGAAATATTTTAACGATCCGCCATTCAGAAATTATAGGAGACAAATCTTGCGTGTGTTATTTTTTACAGACCTGTAATAAATTGAGTAATGATCATGCATCCATGAGAACGAAATGTCCTGGTGATCCACTATAATTTTTCCAGTTCGTACGGAAATTTAACGCAGGATTAGTTTATCACATCGGTAATTTGACCATGCTTGAATTTATGTCTACATAGTCATTTTTTTTATTTCATGTTATGATTACTAGTGAACATGTTTTTTATTGTTTTTGACTGTGTTTAACATGTTAGTTTTGCCGATGATGATAGTGTAGCCCAAATTTCCACAATCTGTTACAACGTACTAAGCGTATTAACTTATGTTCAGTAAAAATTATATATAAAAAAAAAAAAACTAGAACTGCCACTATCATGGCGTGAATACCCCCGCATACCACTTTGTCAGAATCAACAGTGGCCATTTAGAGCTCAAGGACAACCTCCCTGCCAAATCTGAGGTTATTAAGCCAGTGCATTGCTAAGTTATGTATTCTACATGCTTCAAATGTGAAAATGTCAAAATCAATACATTGCGGACAGGACATTCTTTAGCAATTGAGAATAAAAGCTTTTTTTTGTCAAGGTCCCTGTGACCTTGACCTTTGACCCAGTGACCTCAAAATCAATAGGGGTCACCTTATAGTCATGATCAACATCCATGCCAAATATGAAGACTGTGGGTCAAAGGAATCTTAAGTTAATGGGTGGACAAACTTTTTGAAGTCAAAGTCCCTATGACCTTGACCTTTGATCCAGTGACCTCAAAATCAAAAGGGGTCATCTACTAATCATGATCAACATCCATGCCAAATATGAAAACTGTGGGTCAATGGAATCTTAAGTTAATGGGTGGACAAACTTTTTGAAGTCAAAGTCCCTATGACCTTGACCTTTGATCCAGTGACCTCAAAATCAAAAGGGGTCATCTACTAATCATGATCAACATCCATGCCAAATATGAAGACTGTGGATCAAAGGAATCTTAAGTTATAGGGCGGACAAGCTTTCTGAAGTCAAGGCCCCTGTGACCTTGACCTTTGACCTGGTGACCTCAAATGTAAATAGGGGTCATCTACTAATCATGACTAACCTCCATGCCAAATATGAAGACTGTGGGTCAAAGAAATCTTAAGTTATTGGGCGGACAAGCTTTGTGAAGTCAAGGCCCCTGTGACCTTGACCTTTGACCTGGTGACCTCAAAGTCAATAGGGGTCATCTATTTATCATGACTAGCCTCCATGCCAAATATGAAGACTGTGGGTCAAAGGAATCTTAAGTTATTGGGCGGACAAGCTTTTTGAAGTCAAGGCCCCTGTGACCTTGACCTTTGACCTGGTGACCTCAAAATCAATAGGGGTCATCTACTAATCATGACTAACCTCCATGCCAAATATGACGACTGTAGGTCAAAGGAATCTTAAGTTATTGTGTGGACAAGCTTTTTGAAGTCAAGGCCCCTGTGACCTTGACCTTTGACCTAGTGACCTCAAAATCAATAGGGGTCATCTACTAATCATGACTAACCTCCATGCCAAATATGAAGACTAAGGGTCAAAGGAATCTTAAGTTATTGGGCGGACAAGAAAAAACCGACGGACGGACGGCCGGACGGACGGACAAGCTGATTCCAGTATACCCCCCTTACAACTTTGTTGTGCGGGGGTATAAAAAAGCCTACCTACCGACCCACTCCTTATAACTCTGGGTCGGCAATAGCAAACATATATATTATTAAGGATGGCCCAATGGCACAAAAACAAATTCTAATATAAAGTAACTTGTCAAAGAATCAAAATTTTACGTTATTGTGTTGTATTGTGTTTCACAATATCAGATGTGAATAACATGTATTTTCTCATTTTCTGTATCATATTCAGGGCTCTCGATTGACACGAGGATCCGGGTTTTGACTCGTGAAAATCGGGAAATGCACAAATTTGACACGTGATAAAATCTGCCCAAGAGTCAATTTGCCACATGGGATTTTCAGCTATGTAATAATAATTACCTTAAATCCACCCCTAATTACCTATCAAATCCTACATATGTTCAAATCACACTCATTATAAATGACAACAGGCAGTATAAGCCGTGTATAAATGCGTTACACACGGCAATTGTTTATAGCCAGTGCACTGAAGCGCGACAATTCAGTGGCTGCTAAAAATAGCTCTATACAACTGATAAAAATTACATACTTGAGGTGTCAATTATTGATTGCTTTTAAAGGTTTATAATACGTCTTTAATTTACTTGGAGTACCTGTGTATTTGTTATTTCTTTTTCCATGAAATATTCCTGGTACATTTTGGTATTTAAAATTAATATGATATAGCATACCTGTACAGTAAAGATATTTTTTAAATTTGATACATTTAATCAGAAAAGCTGCTGCTTATTTTATTCTTCCACAGCAATTCATTTTTTTGTTTTATTTGTGATTTTTGGGTTTTTATTTTTTTAGGTGGAGGGGGGGGGATATAGACATTTATAATTAGGCATTTTTTCTGTCAATTTAGACTTTGGAATCTCCAAAAATGACCTCCATTCCAATACAGTCATTTTTGTAACATAAAAATGATTCATGTAGTCAAATAACACTAGAAAACAAGAGCTGTCCGTAAGACAGCGCGCTCGACTTTTTTATTGCTTGCCAATAAAAAAAGTTTTTGCAGTAAAAGGCAATACAAGAATCTCTGTATTTTTAAAGTGAACAATGGCCATGAGCATTAAGATATTTAGTGAAGAATTATTTTATTATGACATAATTTATGGTAAAGTGAACAAGTGGATAGGAATGAATTTTTTTAGATTTTTTAAGTTTTTTAGTGCTTGCCTATAATACAAAACATTGACAGTTAAGGGCCATAATTCAAATAAAATCTTTGACAGAATTACCTTCTCCTGGACATGTTTGGGAATCATGATTGTAAACAAGTATTCCAACTTTCAAATTAATATCTCAAACAGTTCAGTCAAAAAGTGGACTGGTACTAAAAACTTAACCAAGATTCTAAGTCGATAAAAGGCCTTAATTTTTAAAACAAATCCTTGACAGAGTTACCTTCTCTTGCGTACAGATGGGTAATGATGTGAAATAGCATTAAAAGTTTCAAAGCAATATCTCAAAGGGTTAAGGCAATAAGTGGATTTTACCCATATTCAATGTATTTTCTAAGTCAAAAAGGGGCATAATTCTGTCAAAAACCTTGACAGAGTTATGTCCTCTTGTCTGTTGATGAAGGTCGTGATGGTAAACAAGTATGGTCAGTTTCAAAGCAATACCTCCAATGGTTTTGAAATAAAGTGAGGTGGTACAAAAAACTTAACCAAGCTCAATACACTTTCTAAGTCAAAAAAGGGCCATAATTCTGTCAAAAACCTTGACAGAGTTATGTACTCTTGTCTGTAGATGGAGGTTATGATGGTGAACAAGTATGGTAAGTTTCAAAGCCATACTTGTAATACTTCTGAAATAAAGTGGGGTGGTACGAAAAACTTAACCAAGGTGTGACGCCAACGCCGACGCCAACGCCGACGCCGGGGCGAGTAGGATAGCTCCCCTTTTCATAGAAAAGTCGAGCTAAAAATGATTTGACTCATGAAAATTTTGGCCAAAGAGTCTTTGACTCGTGAAATTCTGACCCTACTGAGAGCCCTTGTTTAATAAAGAATTTCAATTTTAGCAGAGTAACCGTCTTATATTTAACAAACAATGGCATGTAATATGCCAACAATTGGTCAATTATCATCTGTATAATATCCAACTCAATGTTGTTATTTATAATATCCTAAAAAAATATTCAAGATTAATCAATAAACTGCATTAAGTATAGGTTAAAGTTTATTCCTACTATCCTAGGTATTCACTGTCCGCCCTGTCCAAAAATATGGTCTGGCCATTTTTCCATTAAATTTCCCCCCAGGATGAGCCCTGATTCATATATTAACTTCTACAATAACTTTGATGGAATAAAGGACATTTTATACAGTTTACACGTGTGAATGCATTTTACGAACCCTTCCTGGTAATGGGAGGCCACAACTTGCATTCCATGTTTATACGGGGAAGTTAAAGAGCGGGCCCGCGTAGCGGGTCCGGGCTTTGGCTTGCCCGGCTATAGACATTACGTGTATATTTAAAAGAAAATCAAATAAAAAACAATTAAAAAATATATAGAATTCTATACCTATCAATGAAATTTTCAGTGTCAGTTCAAGTCGGGGGCCGCCATTTACAATGTAACTCAATGATAATAGGGGGGGGGGGGTATTCTGATAACGGAACAAATCTCAACTTTACAGATAAATAATAAACGTCGAGTGTTCCGAGTGAAAACGGAAGCGGTGCATGTAATACTGAATGACACCTTTAAAACGGAAAGAATAAAAGGAATTTCTTAACGACTTCCCCGTTCATATTAATTTCATATTATCATATTCATGTATATAGATTTAATAAAAGAAGGACAGATTTTCCTGTGAGCGTCTGTGGTACTTTTTCAGAATGTCTGAATTTGG
>NW_026854278.1:0-10000 GCF_026571515.1 Ruditapes philippinarum
TAATTTTTGCTTTACCAAATGTTCAGTCACATACACTCAAGAAATGCTCGATTTTGGTTTTTTTTATCACTTTAAACTTAAAGAATGCAGTTTGATGTTCATTTTGTTTATTGTTTTTTTTTCTTCAGTTGATATGATGACTGGCAGACCCTGCATAGATTTTTTAGATGATTTTTCCCAATGGAAGGAGTCTTATAGTCTTATACATATCCTTACAGCAGTACAGGTTTGAATTTACATTTTGTTAATCAAAATTTCTATTATGAAGCCAGATTCTTGCACACAGCACTTCATTTGTCTTTAATTGATTTCAATAACAAAATGTTGAATTAGCTATAAATTACATCAAAATACATTTTCCTTTAATGTCACTGAAACCTTAAAATATCTTTACAACCCTATATTTTGAAAAAAAATTACAGCTACCCATCAATGAGACCTGTAGCAATTTCTTTATCATGATAATTGGCTTTCATCCATGGAATTTCCCTGCAAAATCTGTGTTAAAGATCAAATGTAGCAGAATGGTCAAATGGTTAGCATGGCCGTCTTAAGTAATCTAAGGATCATAGAGTTATGTGGGTTGAAATCCTTACTAGAAACCAGATTATTTTTGGCTGCATGAGTTCAAATCCAGTCAGTTTCAAGCCATAATGTTTCCTTGAACAAAAAAACTTTACACTCATTGGTTGAGTACTGATTAGTTCCAGGAACATATTCCAAAATGTGGCCATAACCTTGAATATAGCTCCCTACATAATGGAACTAAAATATATTCTGTATATAAAACTGAAGATGATCAGTACATGGAAGTTTCATTTTGTTTTTAGGAGTTGCTTGCCAACCCTGATTTAAACAAACCAGTTAATCCCGAGGCAGCAGAGATGATCATGAGATCTCCACATGCGTACAGACAGATGGTGCTAGATTGTGTTGTTGCCAGTCAGAGAGTGGAGGGATCATACAGGGGCATGGACCCTGCCAAATACAGTATGTAAATTGTTTTAAGCGAATATATTAGGGCAAACTTTTACAAGTAAAAGGGACTCTACCTTAGTTTTCTGGAATGAAAAGACTGATAATATTTTTCCCGATATTTAGGTACTATGTGATGTAGATGAGTCCAATATTTTGTGTGGAAAATTTTAACCCATTCACTCACTCTGTTTTTCAAGAATAATCATTTTGTTGTACAAAGTCACTCTAAATTGAAAAGAACTAAAAACGAATTAAACAAATTTAACTAAATTCTGAGGAATGTCAGAAAAAAAAAAAATACGATTTAAGTTTTTATTCTAGAAAATTACCTTTTTTCTGGTTTTATTATTATGCCCCCATTTTGAAAAAAAGGGGGTATATTGCTTTGCACTTGTCGGTCGTCGGTCCGTAGACCCAAATGGTTTCCGAGTGAATAACTAAAGAACCCCTTAGGCCTAGGAATTCAAACTTGTATGGTGATGGTCTTTCATGACCAGTAGATGACCCCTATTGATTTTGGGGTCAGGGGGTCAAAGGTCAAGGTCACATTGACCTTTTGAAAAGCAAAAACGGTTTCCGATCAATAACTAAAGAACCTTAAGGCCTAGGAACTTCAAACTTGGTATGGTGATTGGTCATGACCAGTAGATGACCCCTATTGATTTTTGGGGTCAAGGGGTCAAAGGTCAAGGTCAACATTGAACCTTGAAAGCAAAAACGGTTTCCGATCAATAACTAAAACCTTAAGGCGTAGGAACTTCCAAACTTGGGTATGGTGATATGGTCATGACCAGTAGATGACCCCTATTGATTTTGGAGTCAAGGGGTCAAAGGTCAAGGTCACATTGACCTTTTTTTGAAAGCAAAAACAGTTTCTGATCAATAACTAAAGAACCTTAAGGCCTAGGAACTTCAAAACTTGGTATGGTGATTAGTCATGACAGTTGATGACCCTATTGATTTTGGGGTCGGGGTAAAGGTCAAGGTCACATTGACCTTAAAAGCAAAAAACGGTTTCCCGATCAATAAACTAAAGAACCTTAAAAGCCTAGGAACCTTCAAACTTGGTATGGTGATTGGTTCATGATCAAGTAGATGAACCCCTATTGAATTTTGGGGTCAAGGGGTTCAAAGGTCCAAGGTCCACATTGACTTGGTAAGCAACAAAACGGTTTCTGAATCAAATAACTAAAGAACCTTAAGGCCCCTAGGACATCAAACTTTGGTATGGGTGATTTGGTCATGATCAGTAGATGACCCCTATTAATTTTGGGGTCAAGGGGTCAAAGGTCAAGGTCACATTGACCTTGTAGGTAAAAACGGTTTTCGCGATCAATAACTAAAGAAACCTTAAGGCCTAGGAACTTCAAACTTGGTATGGTGATTGGTCATGAATCAGTAGATGACCCGTATAGATTTTGGGGATCAAAGGGGTCAAAGGTTCAAGGCAACATTGACCTTTTTAATTAAAAATGGTTTTCTGATCAATAAAAAAGAACCTTAGGCCTAGGAACTTCAAAACTAGGTATGGTGATTGGTCATGATCATAGATGACCCTCATTGATTTTGGGGTGCAAGGGGGTCAAAGGGTCCAAGGTCACATTGACCTTGTAGGTAAAAACGGTTTCCGATCAATAACTAAAGAACCTTAAGGCCTAGGAACTTCAAACTTGGTATGGTGATTGGTCATGATCAGTAGATACCCGTATAGATTTTGGGGTCAGGGGGTCAAAGGTCAAGGTCACATTGACCCTTTTAATTAAAAACGGTTTCTGATCAATAACAAAAGAACACCTTAGGCCTAGGAACTTCAACTTGGGTATGGTGATTGGTTATGACCAATCAGATGACCCCTATTGATTTTGGCGTTAAGGGGTCAAAGGTCAAGGTCACATTGACTGTAGGTAAAAACGGTTTTCGATCAACTAATGAAAGAACCCTTAGGCCTAAGGACTTCAAACTTGAGATGGTGATTGGGGTCATGATCAGTAGATGCCCTACTTGATTTTGGGGTTAGGGGTCAAAGGTCAAGGTCACATTGACCTCTTAGGTAAAAACGGTTTCCGATCAAAATAACTAAAGAACCCTTAGGCCCTATGGAACTTCAATTTGGTATGGTGATTGGTCATGACCAGGCAGATGACCCCTATTGAATTTTTGGGTTTAAGGGGTTAAAGGGCAAGGTCAACATTGACCTTGTACGTAAAAAATGCTTTTCCCTTCCCGATCAAATAACTTAAGAAACCCTTATGCGCCTAGGAACTTCAACTTGGTAATGGTGGATTGGTCATGACCAGCAGAGCATTTGACCTATTGATTTGGGGTCAAAGGGGTCCAAAGGTCAAGGTCACATTTGACCTTGTAGGTAAAAACGGTTTCCGATCAATTAACTAAAAACGCTTAAAGCCTAGGAATTCAAACTTTGTGTGATGATTGGTCATGACCAGCAGATGACGCCCTATTGAGTTTTAGGTGAAGGGGTCAAAGGTCAAGGTCAATTGACCTTTTAAGTAAAAACGGTTTTCCTGATCAATAATTCAAGAACGCTTAGGCCTAGGAACTTCAAAAATTGGTATGGTGATTTGTCATGACCGCAGATTTCCCTATTGATTTTGGGGATCAAGGGGTCAAAGGTCAAGGTCACAATGACCCTTGTAAGTAAAAACGGTTTCTGATCAATAACTAAAGAACGCTTCGGCCTAGAAACTTCAAACTTGCCCATGGTGAATTGGTCATGACCAGCAGATGACCCCTATTGATTTTGGGGTTCAAAGGTCAAGGTCACATTGACCTTGTACTGTAAAACACTTATTTTTCGCGAGAACCTTATTTCGCGAATTTTAGGCAAAATGTCCAAAATAATTATTTCGCGTCAACATGAATTCGCGTCTTCCCGAAAAATGTGAAACCGGAAACCCGATGTCATTCAGATATTTTCTGTCCTTTCCGTTCACTAACTTTGCGTCCTTTATTGTGCGACGATGCAATTTATATCTGTATTCGATTTTTCTGATAGCTTGCTAATCTTCTTGTTAAGTGAAAACCGTTGCTTGTCTAAAATATGTCAATAAGTTTGATAATTTTTGATATGTGTTCACTGTGTTAAAGTTTCACTGATTAGCCATTCAAAAGCAAACAGACGAAAATCAATTAAACGTACTGTAATTTGCCTAACCTGTAGTAAAAACAATTAAATGTTTACCCTCCGGCTTAAACTGTAGTACGCAATACAATAGAATACAATAAATAGAAATGTTACAAAAACAATCGCAGGTGCTAAAGTATTTGTACCAATTAGAACAATCTGTAGAAATACCATTAAAATTTTTTGAGACGCATTAATTGTTTATACTTAATTCTAGTGCAAGTCACGGTTACCTTCCTTGACACAGGTAATATGCAGCGAAGAAATTTTTTTTTTACCAATTCCTCAATATACCAAATTGTTACAGGTATATATTTCATACTAGTAATCTGTACGGTATGTATATGCTGCAACACTTGAATAGCGACATGATGTAACTAGAACTGGTTCCGATACTTTCCGCAGATGTATAATCCATGTGTATGTATTTTCGGATAGTGTTCATTTTCGGACAAGTGTATAGACAAAGTTGAAATTTTTCGCGGA
Source organism: Ruditapes philippinarum (assembly GCF_026571515.1). Lineage (NCBI taxonomy): Eukaryota > Metazoa > Mollusca > Bivalvia > Venerida > Veneridae > Ruditapes > Ruditapes philippinarum. Next base: position 4,610 of record NW_026854278.1, read on the forward strand.
GAGATATGAATTCGCGTCTTTAGAAAACTCGCGAATATTAGCGAAAATAAATTTCTCATAGCGAATAATAAGTGTTTTACAGTATTGGTTAAAAACGGTTTTTCCGATCAATAATAAAGAGAACCCTTAGGCACTAAGAACTTCAAACTTGCATGGTGATTGTCATGACCAGCAGATGACCCCTATTGATTTTGGGGTCAAGGGTCAAAGTCAAGGTCACATTGACCTTGTAGGTAAAAAAGGTTTTTTGAAATCAATTTACTAAAACGCTAGGCCTAGGAAACTTCAAATTTGTTTGATGATTGGTTCGTGACACAGATGACCCCTATTGAGTTGGTCAGGGGTCAAAGGTCAAGGTCAATGACCAGTAGATACTTTATAACCTTATTAATTGGTTTGATCACTGAGTCAGAAGTCATGCATAATAACCTTATCACATGACTAATTGGCTGCTGATAGGGGGCATACATGTTTTACAAACATATCTTGTTGATTTAAGAGCCTAAATTAATCTATGTAAGAAAGTTAAAATATTTAAGTAAAAGACTACAGCCACTTTGTACCATATAGCTCACACTGTTTGAATACATACACATCCTTATTACATATTGGTTAATGTATATTTTTATCTGTTATTCCTGGTAATATTATGTTCTTACTTTCCTTATCACATGTACTTTGAAATGTAGTTGTTATAATATCTTGGAATTTAAGTAATTTTGTTTGTTCCTTATCATGATATCAAAATATTTACCAGGAAAAGTTATTGCTGACATCTTTGGTTCAAAATATATATCTGAAAATTAGTACAAATGTCTTAGCATCACAAATGTCAATAATATAATGCTTGTTAATGAGATTACCTTACAATTTTTTTATTTTATCAGTTCAACAGAATCCTTCCTTTATTCTGGATCCGCCTTTGAATTAAATATATTGTCCGATTGAATATTTTTTCTACAGTTGTACAATACAATGCCCCTCTGATGTTGATAATCATCTACTGTGGATACTGAAAATTTTTAACAGCCCAAAGAGAATAAGAGAGTAAATGTTTAAGCTTTGTTAAGATTCTATTTTATGTTTCTTTGAATTCATCTTATCAGAATATACATGTACCAATTTTAGGTCATGTACAATAAGTATTTTTTTCTCTCTTAGTTGGACAAGTCAATAATTCTGGACTGGAGTCAAGAGTCAGATTCAAAATTCCAGAAGATGAAATGAAGAAGCCAACATCCAGTGTACACACTCGGCCAAAGGTGGCTAAACTTTCTTTTGAAGATTATCATATAACTTGGAGTGGTATAGCCACGTCAAAGGCGAGGCCAGATCTAAAAAATCCTTGTAAGTTTTTATGACATTTTTGGGTTTGTTTTTTTTCTGTAGTATGTTACATCTAGAAATTAATCTTGAAACACATTGTGAAGTACATAATTATGAAAATGGTTTTATTATTAAAGGATATGGTTTGACAAGTGATGTCTTTAAAAATTAATTATATATAATTGTTAGAAGATATTTAAAAACCATATCATTGTATAATTACCAACTTTAATTGACAATTAATGTCTGTGGTATAATTTAGTCTGTGGTATAATTTATGCTGTAAAAATAAGTACAATCAACCTGCTGGGGCTAAAAATGAATTGTCTTTGCCACCATTTTTGAGCAAGGTCAGTCTGCACATCCGCCACTCAATTTATAAACTTAAAACAAATTTTATATTAAAGCCCCTTAAATATTTAATGGACTGTTCTCATTCTAAGCTGGGCAGATCCATTACACAAATTCAGCAGATAAAGATTTTGTCTATTTTCTTGTTTTAGTATTGGAGGTAATTAAAGATAACCCAGCTTTACAAAAAGCACATCTTGGGTTACCACAGGAAGAAATAGAGGAGCAGATGAAACGTCAGCTAGAGGAGTAAGTTTAAACCAATACTAAATATATTATTTAAGCCAATACTAAATACAAGATATAAGCCAATACCAAATATATAAACCAATACTAAATACAAGATATAAGCCAATACCAAATATATTATTTAAGCCAATACTAAATATATTATTTAATCCAGTACTTAATATATTATATAATCCAGTACTAAATATATTATATAAGCCAATACTAAATATATTATATAAGCCAATACTAAATATATTATATAAGCCAATACTAAATATATTATATAAGCCAATACTAAATATATTATATAAGCCAATACTAAATATATTACTTAATCCAGTACTTAATATATTATATAAGCCAATTCTTAATATAATAATATAAGCCCAATACTAAATATATTATTTAATCCAGTACTTAATATATTTATAAGCCAATTCTTAATATTTATATAAGCCAATACTAAAATATATTATATAAGCAATACTAAATATATTATATAAGCCAATACTAATATATTATATAAGCCAATACTAAATATATTATATAAGCCAATACTAAATATATTATATAAGCCAATACTAAATATATTATATAAGCAATACTAAATATATTACTTAATCCAGTACTTAATATATTATATAAGCCAATTCTTATATATATTATATAAGCCAATACTAAATATATTATTTATCCAGTACTTATATATTATATAAGCCAATTCTTAATATATTATATAAGCCAATACTAAATATATTATATAAGCCAATACTAAATATATTATATAAGCCAATACTAAATATATTATATAAGCCAATACTAAATATATTATTTAATCCAGTACTTAATATATTATATAAGCCAATTCTTAATATATTATATAAGCCAATACTTAATATATTATATAAGCCAATACTTAATATATTATATAAGCCAATACTAAATATATTATATAATCCAGTACTTAATATATTATATAAGCCAATACTAAATATATTATATAAGCCAATACTAAATATATTATTTAATCCAGTACTTAATATATTATATAAGCCAATTCTTAATATATTATATAAGCCAATACTTAATATATTATATAAGCCAATACTTAATATATTATATAAGCCAATACTAAATATATAATTTAATCCAATACTAAAAATGTATTATATAAGCCAATACTTAATATATTATAAAAGCCAATACTAAATATATTATTTAATCCAATACTAAATGTATTATTTAATCCAATACTAAATGTATTATTTAATCCAATACTAAATATATTATTTAATCCAATACTAAATATATTATATAAGCCAATACTAAATGTATTATTAAATCCAATACTAAATATATTTTTAAATCCAATACTAAATGTATTATTTAAGCCAATACTAAATATATTATTTAATCCAATACTAAATATATTATTTAATCCAATACTAAATGTTTTATTTAAGCCAATACTAAATATTTTATATAAGCCAATACCAAATATATTATTTAAGCCAATACTAAATGTATTATTTAATCCAATACTAAATATATTATTTAATCCAATACTAAATATATTATTTAAGCCAATACTAAATAATTTTTTTAAGACTAAACAAATTAAGCTGATCATAACAAACTGATTTAAAGTCTAAATTTTTAAAACATTGTTGAATCCAACACTAAGACAATTTTGAGCAAATAAATTGTTTAAGCCAATTCAAAACAAATTGTCCAATACTGATTAAGTAGGCAATACTGAAACAAATTGATTAAATTGATTTGGTCGAATAACTTATTCTTTTTCTGATAAATTGCGCTATATTTTCCCCTTCAGAAAGTCACAGGTTGTTTTGAAAATTGAATAAAATCACTTAATTGGATATTAGAGTGATTACTGCTACTTCGAAGATCATCTAATTAATGAGGATTGATCATTGTATTTCAGACATGAGACTTTAATGTATGGGAGATTTTTAACAAAACCATCAGAAGAAGAAGAAAAGGCTGTGAAGCTTGCAAGGCTTAACAAAATGAAGAAAATATATCTACCTCCCAGAATATCTCCTAGTAAGTATATCATATGAAACATTTATTAGAACATTATACATGTATACGTAATTACATATGAGCCATTCTGATTTCTTTTTTGTTCTTGTGGTTTAAAATGATTTGTCTGCATCAGAAAGATTGTATCATAACTTATTGTCTTGTGTGTCTGTACGTCAGAAATTGTGTCTGAATTATTTCCTTGTAGTTCATCATCAAACTTGGTACAAAATGTTCAGCATCATATAGACAAAGTTTTGCTTGTAAAATCCAGCCCAGTAATGCCTCAATATTCATGCTTATTTTCATGAAAATTTTGAAAATGTATTTAAAAGTAAAATATGTGAAGTGAACAAAGATAGTAATTGACACATTGCAATCGCCACTAATAATCCACGTAAATTGCCAAAAAGAGGTCAAAATATGCAAATATAGCCCCTACTGTGTTAGTAACGTGTACACAGTAGAAATATGGTGATAATTACTGCAAAAATCAGTCACTAATTGCACATAAGATATAAATTTTCACTTAAATCTTTAATCTGTTTACCTTTCTTAAAATCTTTTTTACATTTTTCACAACTTTTATTGTCTTGAAATATTTTGGCTCATCTGCATGCATGCAGCTTTAAAGTTTAAAGGTCACATATAGAGGTCAAAAATGAAATCTATTTTTTGTAGTTGATAAAAAGTTCTGGATAAAATATTTGTATTATATGGCAATCATTCACCTTTTGTACTTAACAACTTCCTGTTGAAAAATGTATCCCCCTTCCTCCTTCGGTGTTTATTAGAGAATATATGAGCCGTGTCACGACAAAACCAACATAATGGCTTTGCGACCAGCATGGATCCAGACCAGCCTGCGCATCCGCGCAGTCTGATCAGGATCCATGCTGTTCGCTATCAGTTTCTCTACTTGTAATAGAGTTTGTAAGCGAACAGCATGGATCCTGATCAGACTGCGCGGATGCGCAGGCTGGTCTGAATCCATGCTGGTCGCAAACCCATTATGTTGGTTTTGTCGTGACACGGCTCATATGGTATATAAGCCGCGTCATGACAAAACCACCATAATACGTTTGCGATCAGCATGGATCCAGACCAGCCTGCGCATCCGCGCAGTCTGATCAGGATCCATGCTGTTCACTATCAGTTTCTGTACTTGTAATAGGGTTGGTAAGAGAACAGCATGGATCCTGATCAGACTGTGCGGATGCGCAGGCTGGTCTGGATCCATGCTGGTCGCAAATGTATTATGTTGGTTTTGTCGTGACACGGCTCATTTAATTTCTTGCATTAATTTCTTGCAGCAAGTTTACATACAATAGAGACAATGCCACCACCTCCGTCAGGGAAAGGTAAAGAAGAGCCCTGGGAGAAAGAAGTGGATGATTTGGTTGCATGGACAAATAAGCTGGATGCCACTGCTCTTGA
>NW_026854278.1:15000-17717 GCF_026571515.1 Ruditapes philippinarum
TATAGTTAAAGATTATCGATGGATTCAGTTATTGTGTCTGCTGTAAAAATTTCTGTTCTCGGTTTCGTGATATTATCCGCCGAAGGTATATACGTTTTACTATTGTTTTAAATGCCTGTTTTCTACGCATAATTTAAATGAAACATTGGTAACTACAACATTTATGCATGTTTCGACTACATCATCATCATCATTATTATCATTATTATTATTATTTATTAAAAGGCAAAACATGCTCATTTTCCGAATTTAGTATGATTAACTTCAGTTTTATATATTGAATAAAGATAATCGCTTGTTAATTAACAGAAAGTCTTAAACAGTGACACACAATTGCTCCTGAATTAAAGTATATATAAACACAAACTAAAATGCTCCTTAAATAGTTTAAGCTTGATTAAAATAATATAATTCTAATTCAAAGAATCTGAACACGTTTAAAAGAAATGTTTCTTGTATTATATTTAAATAGCTTAACGGAACTTTGATGTTCCAGTACAAGTTTACAATTTTATTCTATAATTTATCTTAAGAATAGTCCATGAAATACTTCAACATTAAGAAGTAATTGTCGATCGCAAATGGTATCTAAACCAGCCTTGGTCTTCCGTGAGTTGAAACTGCTAGATTTCTATGCTGAATTGCTAATACATTTTATATAACTTGCGTTTACTTTTATACTTTGTACAGCGAACAGAAGGCCATACAGATTAGATTGCGCGGATATATAATTGAGCCGCGTCATGACAAAACCAACAAAGTGCGTTTGCGACCAGCATGGATCCAGACCAGCCTGCCCATCCGCGCAGTCTGATCAGGATCCATGCTGTTCGCTATCAGTTTCGGTACTTGTAATAGGGTTTATAAGCGAACAGCATGGATCCTGATCAGACTGCGCGGATGCGCAGGCTGGTCTGGATCCATGCTGGTCGCAAACGCATTATGTTGGTTTTGTCGTGACGCGGCTCAAATTTCTATTATATTTTATCTTAAAATATATAATGTCCCTGATTGAAAGTACGTTCAAGATTTAGCGAGATTTAGCACAGGTTTTCGATCTGCAAAAATATTATCTTAATATGCACGATGTAAGTTTGAAAACTGCTCAAATTTATCGCCTTGAATTTGCGTAATAACATATTGTATGAGAACTTGCCGTTTACATTTTGTTATACTTTGTACATGAGACAGAAAGCCCCCATACAGAATGCATTCCCAGGCAAACTCTCAAATCTCTCATTTTATAGGGATGATCGCAACGGGACATTTCTGAGATATAGGCATATGGAAGACATTAGAATTTCATTATGATTATATTCATTTGAGCCGTGCCATGACAAAACCAACATAATGGGTTTGCGACCAGCATGGATCCAGACCAGCCTGCGCATCCGCGCAGTCTGATCAGGATCCATGCTGTTCGCTATCAGTTTTTCTACTTGTTATAGAGTTGTAAGCGAACAAGCATTCAGGAACTCTCAATTTCATTTACGGGATGACGCACGGCTGTCTGAGATATAGGCAGTATGAAACATTAGATTCGTTTGTCATACCATTCATTTACTATTTTCAAAAATACATGTACAGCTATCACTTGTCTTGCTCAAATGAAGTTTTATCAAAATACTCTTGTAAACTGATAAATAAATTTTGACTTCAAAATAAATACGTGTGACCGACGTAAATGCTGAAAATAAACTAGCCTTTGATATAACATTTTGCAGAGGTAGTTTAATGTAATTAAAAGGTAATGATTTCACATCTAAATCTGTTCATTCAGATATATTACTATAATTCCTTCTATTATAACTAGACTTAAAATACTAAACATTTCAATTAATTGCTTTTGTAATGAAAATAAAGTTTCTTTTATAATATAAAAATAAGGTATATTTGCTAAAATAAACTTTCAGTCAGTCTGCTAGCGGCAACTGATTCCACCCTTAAGCCAGTGCAGACAGCACTGTTCGCTATTCAGTTACTATACATATTTTGAAACGTTTCCAAAAATAATACATGGTTTGTCCAGACTGAAAGACGGACACGTCTATTTAAGATATTTGGCGTGGTCAGGGTTACTGTTGTAAAAAAAGTTGCTGTTTTTTTCTTTTCATTTTACTTTAAGCATGTTAGCTTATATCTTTTTTAGCTTGGTTTTTCAAAAGACCGAAGGAAGTAAATTACGGAACCTTGGGTAATTTTTCAATAGATTACCCGTTCACTAACACGAAAGGTTTGTTTCCACGGTCACCTAACTACATCGATACCAAATTTCTCCTCTTTACTCGAAACTCGACCGAGGGATATGAAGAGCTTGTTATTACAGACAGACAGAAGAAATGTGCGTGGAAATCGTTCTGTAAACTGAAGCAAATAAAGGTCATAATACATGGGTATATGGACTTTGTAGACAGACCATGGGTGGGCGAGATGATCAAAGCGCTGTTGAAACATGTAAGTTAAAAAATAAAACATAGTTACTATAGTTACTATAAATTTGGAATTCTAAGTGTATGTGATAAGATCATAAAGGCACAGCTTGTAGATATTATATGCTTCCGAACTCATTTAAATCTAGCAGTATGGTCTCAACTTAACAAATATATGCCCATTACATGTAGAGTGGTATTTTGTGTACCGAATTTTATTTTAATACATTTTAAATATATGTGTGAAATTATTGAAATATGTATGTATAAAAACAAACAAGACTGAAA